>NC_090026.1:102562058-102862827 GCF_037176765.1 Anolis sagrei | reverse complement strand
CATCTATATATATATATAAATGCTCTGTGCATAATGAGTACCTTGAAAACAAAAGAACCAATGAACAAAATCACACCAAATTTGGCAACAAAATGCCTCACAACACAAGGAGTGACCATCACTCAAATAATTATGATTTTGTCATTTGGGAGTTGTAGTTGCTGGGATTTATAGTTCACCTACAATCAAAGAGCATTCTGAACTCAACCAACGAAGGAATTGAGCCAAACTTGGTGCACAGAACTCCCTTGGCCAACCGAAAATACTGGAAGTTTTTGGTGGACATTGACCTTAAGTTTGGGAGTTGTAGTTCACCTACATCCAGAGAGCACTGTGGACTCAAACAATGATGGATCTGGACCAAACTTGGCACAAGCACTCAGTACACCCAAATATGAACACAGATGGAGTTTGGGGGAAATAGACCTTGACATTTGGGAGTTGTCGTCACTGGGATTCACAGTTCACCTACAATCAAAGAGCATTCTGAACCCCACGAATGACAGAATCGGGGCAAACTCCCCACACACAACCCCCATGACCAACAGAAAATACTTAAGGCCATCCAATCCAACTCCCTTCATCAGGACAAGAAAATGTAATCAAAGTTGTCCTGACAAAGAGCCATCCAGCCATAGATGTAGATAGATAGATATGATTCACACACAGAGAGATATAGTATCATAGATTTGAAAGGAACCCTTAAAGAAGGACAATGATATGTTGCATGTTCCAGGTTGGGCAAACCAGACACTCTCCACATCAACACTGACAGAAACAGCAAGAAATAGTGTTTACCCACAAGCATAAAGAAATTACATATATTAGAAACCAACACTTTCTCATTACTTTATTTTCCAGATCAACAGACTGGGCCACAGCAACGAGTGGCAGGGACAGCTAGTTTTATATATAAATGTTGAGCTTAATTTAGAAACTGGGAGAGAAATGTAGATTCTCTCATATACAAACTGAAGTTTAGGAACTCATGTAATGAGAGTTAGCATTCCCATCAATATCAGGAATATTTAGGATGCACTCCAGTTCTTCTGCTTATGAATGGAGAGATTAAAAATGAGGGAGAGTGAGGTGGAACTGATTGTGAGTGTGGGGAGGGGAGGCTATGCAGTGGCAGCTGCCTTCGGTCTTGCATGGAAGTGAGGAGGGGTGAATAGGATACTTAAGCTCCTTTAGATAAAGGAATTGAACATCCGTACATATTGGTATCCATGAGGAGTCTAGAACCAATTCCCCACACATATGGAGGGCCTACTGCAATAGCACAACAGATGGGTTACCTTAATTTCAGTAATATGCCATTCCCCGGTATAAAAACCCAGTCATCTTAAAACTTTAAGTGTGTAGATATTTTCATAGCTGGCACAATTTGAGGGAACTATCTTTAGCAGTGATAGTCTTACAATATATGAGCTATCTGGGTCATTTCATTTAAAGTTAGATAGTTGATGCTTTTGTGTTTCTTATTGCTTTATTGTTACAGTTATGAAGGCTGCAGCTTTCTGATTTTGGAGCATGCTGAGTCTTACTGCTCAAACCACTTTTATCTGATTAGATTGATACAAGCATTTACTAGCATAAGTTAAAGTGAAAAGTAATTAAACAAAGGTAGAGATTGAGGCTGAAGGCCTGTGCACACTTAGCTAAGATTAAGCCCTGTTGAGCCATGTCAGTGGATCTTGCTTCTAAGTAAAGATGCATAGCATAGCATTGCATTGTGCTGTAAACCATTATGCATCTAGAATTTTTTTGTACAGGTAAATGGTTGCAGTTTCTTGACAAGAACAGGTGCATCTACAGATTTTATTAGGGTATAGTATTTCAAGTTAAATCGTGTCACTCTACTAAAACACTAAATGTTTTGCATTGGGAAATGTGTCTGGAGACTGCTAACAACAATAATTATTCTGCCTGTGTGCTGTAAAACTTCAGCAGCTTGTGTGGACTGTATATATATGCTACTGCTTCTTTTATCTGGAAAACAAAATTCAGTGTACGATTGAACATGGAATAGTATTCTGCTGTTACTGTTCTTACTGAGCAAATTACACTAACAAAGCAGGTTTCCATAGCAATGCGTACTAAGTACTATCTCAGCTGAGGAGCATGGAATGTTTTAAGTATCCTCACCTTGAACAACCCTTATACAATGCTGGGCTGCTAAGGAACTTGGATTGGTTTAGGAAGAAGAATTTGGATTTGGAGAGAATTACTCTGAGCATGGGATGCAGCATTCTTTGACACAACTGGAGATCATGGAAAATGAATTGTCTGGAAAACAACAAGAGATCGAAGAGCTAAACAAAGAACTAGAAGAATTGAGGGCAGCATATGGTACAGAAGGATTGCAACAGGTATAATTACCTTATGTTGCTTTCTGCATGCTTTGTGGTCACACATACAGTCCTTCATTATTGCTTGGTAAGACACAATAATGATGAGGAAATATTTTTCATTTAAATTATGTTTGTCTTCATCATCATTTTATTTTACAAAAAGTGTCGAACACTTTCCCATCATTTCCGCTTTAATGCTTCACAAGTTTTATCTTTGGCACTGTAAGTCACAGCAAAAGTAATACCCATCTGCTATTGAAGATATCGGTATCACTTTTTAAAAAAAGAATAAAATGTATTTTCCATTCAGACAAATGGACAGGGACAAGCTAACACTTTTACCACTTATCTGTCATTATCCCATGTGGGTCATTGCCAAAATAACATTATTATTCCTATTCTTAAGCAACGAGAATATCAAAAATATGTATACAAAATAGTATTGAAATATTATTGAACTCTTTGTCTCTGTGAATCCAGTGTACACCAAGAAGGTCATCAGCACAAGTGTCCTTAGTATATAGTTTCTCACTCACTCCTGCTCGCAAATGAAGGTGGCATGGGAACAGGATGAATGAGCAAATTGCCCAATCAGACATGCACCTAGTCTGTCAGAAAAAGTTCCTGCTTTCTTGCATTTCTTAAGCTTTTAGTTCAGCAAACATGCTGAATTGCATTTTCAGGTTGTTGCTTTTTGGAGGAATTAAAAGGCACTGCATACACGTATACTGGATGGTAGTTTTTGTCTGTGTGGAAGAGATTCAGAATCCTAAACCTTTGAGGATGCCTGCCATAGATGTGGGCAAAACGTCAGGAAAAAATGCTTCTGGAACATGGCCATACAGCCCAGAAAACTCACAGCAACTCAGATTCTGGCCAGTGTTTCTTTGAACTAGCAACCAAAAAGAAGGCTGAGTTGATTGTTATTTATTTATTTATTTATTCTCCTTCACCTTTGAGCTGGGAGGCAATTTTACATTAAATAAAATATTAAAATAACTAATCCAGGCCTGCCTCAGCAAAACCATGCTGGGACTCAAAATTATTTGAAATCATTATTATCATCATCTTATTACTTTGTACTATTTTTTTTCCTCTACCTTTAGATTTTTCTGATGGATCAAAGTATACAAAAGCTCTTGCATACATATACACACACACGCACACACACACACATATATATTGTTTGATTACAGTGATTATATCCTTTAGTAAATCTCTGAAAAGAGAAAAAATGTCAAATGCTCTAAATTTAAGTAATTTTCAGTAAGTGGAGAAAAATATTTTTCAAAATCCAGTGTCAATTATAACTTTTAGATATTACTCACAGAATCCAAAACTTGAGCATGTTGTGTGTGTTTTTAGTCCTATCTATAATCATTATCATTATCATTAGAGCTCTTTTCTGAGCTGGCAGTGTACAGCTGCATTGAACTCAGAGTTTGTAATCCTACACATTTGGTGGAAACCAAGTTGGGGGAATACTTGGAATATGTGTGCTTTGTTTGTCTGGAATTCTTAAAATTGTTGGTTTAATGTTTAATTTCTAGTTTAATTTCTTAGTGTTGGTTAAATAGCAGTAAATATTTATAAGGGATTTGTGCTGCATTATACATATACATACATATATATATATATACACACACACACACACACACACACACACATACACATACACATATATACATACACATACACATAATGGCGCTCCATGTAGTCATGTTGGCCACATGACCTTGGAAGTGTCTATGGACAATGCAAGCTCTTCAGCTTAGAAAAGGAGATGAGCACCACCCCCCAGAGTCGGATACGACTGGACTTCATGTCAGGGGAAAACCTTTACCTTAACCTTATACATACATACCCAGTACATTTATTTTCCTGTCATGCCTGGTTTTCTGTTCGTTTGTCTTTGGTTATATATATATATATATATATATATATATATATTCTTTCAGATACTATTTTCTTGAGCTTTTCAGCTTTTAGAAAAACCTAACTGCAATGTAATTTGGATTAAGTAATATTGTATACCAGAATAGAAAAGTTGTAATGTAAGTACATATTTGAAAAGACAACCATGCAATTTTTAATACCAGCATTTTGGATGTTAATTTGAACAAAAGATCATTGGAAGGTAGAGACGGTATTATTGTTGTGCTTTTGTGCAGGGTTTAAATGTTTCTGGAAACATTCTATCATCTCACCAGAATAACCATAGCTGATATTTACCTCTTTTTTGAATAGTGCTAATATTCTAACATAACTTCTTTAAGCTACAAGAATTTGAGGCTGCTATCAAAAAAAGAGATGACATTATTACACAGCTTACTGCAAATCTGCAGCAAGCAAGGAAAGAAAAGGATGAAACCATGAGAGAATTTTTGGAGTTGACAGAGCAGAGTCAAAAACTTCAAATTCAGTTTCAACATGTAAGTTAATAGTAGTAATGTTGTATTAGTTCTTTAAAAAAGTAATGGATCTGTTATTTAAAGTTAGTACTTGTATGTGTCCATAGACATACCAGTTTTCCCCATTCTTTATCCGTTGTTCTACTTTTGAGACATTACCATGATGCTTTAAATATGGTTGAATTTATTTTTCCCTTCCTCTATACAGTGGTTCTCAACCTGTGGGTCCCCATGTGTTTTGGCCTACAACTCCCAGAAATCCCAGCCAGTTTATCAGCTGTTAGGATTTCTGAAAGTTGAAGACTGAAACATCTGGGGACCTACAGGTTGAGCACCACTGCTATACCATAGCCTCTCTATTCAGTCCAAATTGCTTGGGGCAAACCCTCCCTACCAGAACTGAGCATGAAAACCAGTTCTGGTTTGGAGGACTTACTCAAATCATTGTTGGCTTATTGATCAGGCTATTATTCACTAATGGGTAAATGAGTGAGAGTAAAAAGGATCTCACCAATTAGAGGTGTATTTCTGATCACCCAGCATCCAAAAATAGCATCTGGTCAGTGAAGTAGAAACAAACATTTATCACTGTTCCTACCATGAAGACATGGTAATTCTTCAGCCAAGTCTTTTTATCTCCACATGTTTCTACATTCATAAATGAACGAATGAGACTTTATTTATATCCCGCCCTATCTCCCCAGTGAGGACTCAGGGCGGCTTACAACTTATAGAGAGGTATTCAATGCTGTGTAAAATAAATTGAAAGAAAAAACCAGATTTACATTTGCACAAGCAACAAAGACAATTGGATAACTGAACACAGACCAACAAATTCACATGTATAACCATTTCAAATTTAACGGATTTTTAAAATTTAGAGTTTAAAAAATTAAATTAAAAGCAATTTAAAAGCCAAATACCGATATGACCAAAACACTGATATGACTGACATGGCATAAGATAAAATTATTTTGAACATCAAAAATAAGAGAATAATCATTTGAAGAAAAGAAAATGTAAATTTTGGTCTGATGAGTAATTTCTTGTCATCTTTCTCGTTTGTTCATCAGTCATCCCCTCCCACATATTTTTTATAAAACCTATTTTTCCATTGCAGAGTGACACCCAAGCTGTTTTCACGGCTTGGTTTTGTAACTGTTTAATTAATTAATTAGTTTAGTTTAATGATGAGTCACTGCTTGTTTTTGCTATTTGACAGTTAATTTTGAAGGATTCTATTTGCGATTTCTCTAGATTCCTGAGAAATATACTGCATATAGACGCAGCTGTGTCTTTGAATATCACTACTAGATGATCTAAAAATTACACAATTTGTTGTTCCTTTTGTATGCTTTCAAGTTATTTATGACTTTTGGTAACTCTAAATTGAACTTCCATGGGGTTTCTTGGCAGGATTTCTTCAGAGGAAGTTCATCCTTTCCTTCCTCTGAGGGTGGAAGAGTGTGACCTGCCCTAGTCCAACATTCAAACCATTTTAATGCACAATCGTCTAGAATTTGAAATATATGTTGTCCTTATGAAAATGAGTAATGCTTTTAAAATATTTTTTTCCACATAGTTGTGTTATTACATTAATTTGTGCTATTCTGTTTATAAGCTGCAGGCAAGCGAAGCTTTAAGGAACACAAGTCACAGCAGCACAGCTGCTGATTTACTCCAGGCCAAGCAACAGATACTTGCATATCAGCAACAACTAGAAGAACAAGAGCAGCTCCTGAAGAAATATCAGATGAAAAATGAAGACTTTGAAGTCCAAGTTTCACTTTTGCAAAAAAGAGTGACTGACTTTGAAATGGTATGTCACTTACTAAGATTCTAACTTTTAGTCATATATGCCTTTCTCCGTAATTGTTATTAAAACAATTACAATATTTTAGTTTGAAGTATATGAGTCTCCTAATTGTCATAACATAAACATTGAACAAAGTTGGAGAAAGGCAGTCAGAACCTGAAGGAATATTTACTAGTGGAATGCACTGGATTTCAATTAATCCTGAACCAAATTGGGATGGTTTGAATACTTAGGATATATGAGGCATAGGCAAACTTTGGCCTTTCAAATGTTTTGGACTTCAACTCCCACAATTCCTAACAGCTGTTAGGCTGTTAGGAATTGTTGGAGTTGAAGTCCAAAACACCTGGAGGGCCAAAGTTTGCCCATGCATGGGATACGTTCATGTAAAGCAACACATGGTCTTCTGAATCAATCAGAAACAAGCCAGGAGCCTTCCAAAGTTTTGTGGACAATTTCAAGAATTGAAGCTAGGAAAAAAAGAGTGTAATAGATCTGCAAGAAAACAACAATCAGTATTTCTGTGCAATTTTAGGAAACATGCTATGACTGTCAAAAAGGGAAGGGAAATATTGGAGAAGGGTTTTGCAGCTAAGAAGTAGCTTCCAGTCACATAATGGTTTTGTTAGGATTCTTCAGTTTTGTAAGGCTTTGTGAGGAAGGTTGCAGTAATATATCAACTTGTTTCCATTTGGCTCTGTATTGTGGTTTTTCTTACTTCTGGGAAGGAATGTTTAAACAACTACACTGCAGTTTACTGTCCTTTGTATTGTTTTTATTTCAAGCATTTATCTTACATATTCCTAAACCACTTTTACTTCTTATTTTAGTTACACATGGCCTAAAACTTCCCTTGCAATGTCGACTGCTTCTAGAATCTCAATATTTGACCTTAGATATGTAGGTGTGATTTTGATTTAACTCCTTTTCTGGCATCAGTGGCTCCCATCGCTGGCTGTTTAAATATTTATCATTTTGTCTGACTTTTATTCTTTTGGAATAGCTGTTAGTGACTTTTCTACATGCAAAACCACCAAAGTATTTTCTATTCAGTCAGCCCTCCATATCTACATGCTCTGCATCCACAGAGTGAACCAATTGTTGCTTGACAATATTTGTTAAAATGCCAGAAATAGATCTTGCTTTTGCCACATGCCAAGCATTCTTCCACGACTTCACACATCTTCAGGCTCTCTCTGACATTCAGTAGAGTTGTTCACTATTTTATGTAGGGAAAACCATTTTACTGTGCCACTGAATGTAGTAGGATTAGATTATCCTTGGATTTTGGTATCCATGGATAGCTTTGAAACCAAACCCAGCTTCCCATTGTGCAATGCTTTCAAGAAATATTAACTATCGTAAGATTGTAGTCCCTGCTACACTGCTATAAAATCTAGATTTTCAAATCACATAATCCACATTTTCTGCTTTAAACTGGATTATGAGTCTACACTGCCATATAATCCAGTTCAAAACAGATAATCTGGATCTTATATGGCAGTGTAGAAGGGGCATAAATTTATTTCATTAAAACCCCATAGACAATGCACTTCTTATTTTGTACTTGTGTATAATTTCTGCAAAACCACAAGGATGCTTTTTTATTCAGTTCGCTATTAAGAGTGCCTATCTAGAATTTTACAAGTTTTTTTTCCTAGGAAAGTCTCAGTGAATTGTAAAATTCTGACTGGTGCGATTCCTTTTTTTAAGCTCTCTAAGATATTACAAATGTCCATTCTTTATATTATTTCCTTAGAATTGCCATTTGAATAGAGAATTGTCAAAGGCTTTCATGGCCGGAATCACTGGGTTGTTGTAAGTTTTTTTGGGGCTATATGGTCATGTTCCAGAAGCATTCTCTCCTGACATTTCACCTGCATCTATGGCAGGCATCCTCAGAGGTTGTGAGGTCTGTTGGAAACTAGGGGGGAGGGGAAGGTCCTCATTTCCAACAGACCTCAACCTCTGAGGATGTCTGCCATAGATGCAGGCAAAACTTCAGGAGAGAATGCTTCTGGAACATGACCATACAGCCCGAAAAACTTACAAGAACCCAGTGACTAGATCATTGTTTGCCTTCCCCCCCCCCCCAAAAAAAATCAAATATGTTAACTCAAGAAATGAAAGTAAGTTATTGTTCTTATAGGAAAGATACAGAGCTGAAGATGATACCACCAAGAAGAAACTACAAGAAAAAGAAACTGTTATTGAAGAACTGGAAGCAAAAATTATTGAAGAGGAAGAAAATATTTTTATTCTTCAAAAGAATTTATCAGCTGCTGAGAAATTACTGGATGAAGTAAAAGAAGATGTTTTTCAAAAAAATCAGGAGATAAATAATATGAGAGTAGAACTCGTCAGTTCTAAACAGAAAGAAAGACAGTGTTCTGTTGAAATAAAACAGTTAATGGGAACTGTAGAAGAACTACAGAAGCGATGTCACAAAGATAGCCAACATGAGGATGATATTGTACAAAGAATGGAGCTTGAAACACAAAGGAAACTTGCAGACCTCAGGGCAGAATTAGAGGAAGTACACGGACAGCAGATTGTGCAGATGAAGCAGGAATTAGTTAGGGGACACACCATTGAGACAGAAAAGCTTCTTGCTGAACAAAAAGCAGAGTTGGAGAAAAGTTTGAATTTAATTTCTAGTAATATCAATGAAGAGAAGATACATTTACTGAATGCTGAAATTAATGAGTTGAAAATGATGTTGCAGGATACTGATTATCAGAGAGAAAAGGTAAGAGAGGATTTGTCTAAACAGCTTGAACTCTTATCTTTGGAAAAATCTTCTCTACAAAATCAAGTTGAGGATCTTCATCAAGAGCTGAGCTTTACAAGGGATCAAATTCAGAGAGCTAAGCAAACTATACATGAAAAGGATTCTAAATTGAATGAGTTAGATATATTACAAGTCACTCTTGAGGATCTAAAAGCCCAGCTTGTATCTGCTTCTGAGATAAAGCAAGAGCTAGAATTAAAACATGATGCAGAAGTTACAAATTATAAAATAAAACTTGAAATGTTGGAAAGAGAAAAGGATGCTGTTTTGGACAGGATGGCTGAATCTCAAGAGGCTGAACTAGAGAGGCTGAGGACTAAGCTTTTATTCAGTCATGAAGAAGAGCTATCGAAGCTTAGAGATGACCTGCAACAAGAACACAGAATAAACATAGAAAATCTGAAAGATAATATGCTTACGCAAGCTAAAGAGCAGTTTGATGGCATAGAAATTGAAATGAGCAAAATGATAGAAAATATGCAATCTGAAAATGATAACTTAATAAGAAGACAGCATGAGCTTACATTAGAAATATCAAAATTAAAAGATTCACACCAATCTGCTTTAAATTCTAAATCAGAAGAAATGCTTCTTCAAATCAGTGACCTCCAGAAAGAGATAGATATTCTTAGACAGGAAGAAAAAGAAAAGAGTGTCCTGGAACAGAAAGTTCAAGAGTTGCAACTTAAAACAGAATTACTCGAAAAGCAAATGAAAGAGAAAGAAGACTCCTTTCAAGAAAAATATTCATTGCTTGCAACACAGAATAATGTTCTTGAAGATGAAAATAATTCTCTACAAGAGAAATTAAATAATGCGCTTAGGAATATGGAAGAAAGTTTTATCTTCACTGATGGCGTTAATTCCAAGTCAGAAGATTTTGACTTGCAAAAAAGAACAGAAGAATTGGTAACTGAAAATGAAAAGTTGCTAAAACAAGTTGCTGAACATAAAGTAGAGCTTGAAAAGCTGAGGAACACTTTTTCATTTGCCGAGAGGAACTTTGAACAAAATTATAAGGAGCTCCAAGAAAAATATGCTTCTCTATTAAAGGTAAAATTGGATTTAGAAGAAAGCAGGAACAAACAAGAGGCTGAATACAAAGCTAGGGTCCAGGCATCAGTTGAAGAGACCCAGTATTTACAAAGCGATATAGTTGTATTGAAAACTGAAAGCACAACTGTTCATAGTAACAAAGAAAAAATCATAAGATCTGAAACATACGATGTTGAGGAGGTCGTAGAAAAAGATACAACAGAACTTATGGAAAAGCTTGAGGTCACGCAGCGTGAGAAATTAGAACTTTCATTGAGACTTTCAGATCTTTCTGAACAATTGAAATTGAAGCATAATCAGATCTGCCAGTTAAATGAAGAACTTGTCTCTCTAAAACAAGATAAAGAACTCTTTTCGGCACGATGCAAAGAACTGGAGCTGGCAATTACACAAAGAATAGAGGAGAATATGGAATCTTATTCACATATGGCAAAATATTCAAATGGGGATTTACAGAAAGACCATTCAGGTTTTTGTGAACCTGAACATTTTGTTTCTGATTCAGACAAAGACTTTAATAGGGAATTAATAGAAAAGCAAGAGAAATCAGTAGCAAGCCAAGATTTGGCTCAACATATTTCAGCGGAAAAGGCAATGCAACAAAAGATGAAATCAGAAACCGAATTGTGGTCAGACAATTTTCACTCTGTGAGTGATGGATTAGCTGAAAATTCTTCATGTATGAAGCTTGTACAAGGTGAAAACAAACTCCAAGAGCAGCTGGATGTGCTGAAAGCAGAACAGGTATTTATGGCAATCCATTCAATCTTTATATATTTATTCTGCATAATTCCTAGTTGTTAATGTGTCTTAACTGTGCAAACCTGTTCATCAATAAGTAAATCCTGCTATTTAGTGAGTCTTATTTTTGAGTAACTGTTTATATGCTAAGTGTGCAATCCTATACATATATAATTAGTAACAGGCCCCTGTGAATTTTATTGAAACTATAGATAAGCTATTAGATTGTCATTGTATGTTTGATGTGTTCAAAATATGTTTTGCAGAAATGCTTGAAGACTATTATTTTTATGGTACAAAATAAACTTTGGAATATTGTTGGCTTATTAAACTAAAATTTATTGAATTTCTTGCAAAGTTGCTTTAGTTTGGTAGTAGGCAAACGCTTTCTAAAATACGTATTATGGTGTTGGGATTGCTTGATCTTTCTGTTAGTTTCTGTAAAAGTGTGTACAAAATATTAGTGTAAGAATCCCTTTTTTGAAAAAGTAATTTGAATGTGTCAGAAAATATCCCCATTTTCTTTTGACTGTTTTACATTGATTATAAAAAATATTCATTCGTTTATGTCACTTATTTTGTCATGTCCTCATAAAACCATAGCATGGTGATATTATCGCTTTCATGGTATGATCGCTAAGAATTCTAGTTCATGTGACTTATTGCTTCATCCATACCTTGGTGAAATACTGAACAGCATTTTTAAATGGTAAATTATAATATAATCTAAGGTTTGTCAGAAATATCTGTGTCACCATAAGTCCAAATTGACGAAGATTGGAAATATTTGGTGCAACCTGTGATGGAGAATTGGGTAGAAGACTGCCTAATATATGTAGAACCAAAGGTGGCTGCGGAGAAATTGTAACAGATTAATAAATGTGTGTTTGTCTGTGTAGAGCAGTGGTTCTCAGTCTGTGGATTCCCAGGTGTTTTAGCCTTCAACTCAGAAATCCTAACAGCTTGTAAACTGGCTAGGAGTTCTGGGAGTTATAGGCCAAAACACTTGGGGACCCACAGGTTGAGAACCACTGATGTAGAGAGTTCTGTGAAAGTTTGAATTAGAAACTGTTTCTTACAGTCAGCCCTCCACATTCTCTGGAATTAGGGGCAATGGACCATGGTGAAAATGGAAAGCTACAAATAAAGAAATGGCTTTTTTAAACCTGAGATAATAGGAATTTGTAGATGACTTTCAACGTGACTCTGTGGTCAACTTTTGCTGAAAGCTGGCAACTGAGTCACACTGAGAGACCTAGAGATGTGTTCTCTGTAGAAATCTCTAGGACTTCCACAATGACAGGAGGAGGCTGTCAATAAAGCACACTGGAAAACCTCAACATTCTTTTAGTATTTCCAGTGTGCTTTTATTGACAGCTTCCTCATGTAATTGTGAAAGACCCAGAGATTTCTAAAGAACATAAATCCACATCTCACATCCACATTTAAGTCCACAAAAGTCAAAACTGCAAGCATGGAGGAATGACAGTAGAGTACTATGAAATAAAAGCTAAACCAGCTTACATGCCTAATGTTTTGAACAACCTTGTTATTCCTTAAATGTATTATTATTATTGTAATTTATTATTCCTTATTTATATAGATGTTTCTTATTGTAATACATGATTGTCTACATAATTATCAATGAGTTGAGGTTTTTCAAAGGAAACCAGTTCACCATTTGTATTGTTTTGCCAGCCCCCTATAGAACAAGTTCATTGCAACCTGTGTTCTAGTTATCTGTGGGCACCAAATTACAAACCCAAAGTATTATTTAAAAATGTTAGGAGCAAGTTTGCTGCAACGAGCCCAGGGCTGGCATTTCTGTGAGCTACCCAATAGGAATGAAGCCACACAAGCTCTGTAGGAAAAGATACTGGTTTAATTGTTTTTGCAGTTTGTCATTGTTGAAAATTAAAGATGTTTGAGTTGATTTTTATGTCTTGATACAATTAAGGCCTATAAGTTCATTTCACATTTTCTGTGTTTCATGAACTATATGTGACAGAACAGTTCTGCTCTTAGCAATGGACTTTGTTTTATAACTGTTAAGCTCAGAGTACCATGTGATTTTGCTCAGATCACATTGCAAGTGAAAGGATTAAAGTGCTACCTTGTAATCTGTGTCAATACAACAGAGAAAGCTCACACGTTTTGTATTAGTGTGTTGCTTATTTTTTTAAAAATAACTATTAGCATATGTAATTGTCATTGTAACATATGTAATGCATAGGGATTTGGCTTGTGTAGATGGGTCTGTACTCCCCCTGAAGATACAGGATTTCACATTGGTGTGTAACTGAATTTGACCCTGAACCTGGAAGTTCTGATTTTGACAGTTTATTTACACAGTGAAGGCTTGTGCACCTGTTCCTTGAATCATCAAACCTGACAACAGTGACACATTCCTTAGTTACATCACAGTTGAACAACTATAATACACTCTATGTGGGGCTGCTTTTGAAACGTGTTCAGAAACTTAACCTGATCCAAAGATTTATCATATCATAGGCTATCACTCGCAGTAGGGTATGATTGCCTTCTTGTGGGTGCATCTGCAAAAGACTGTAGAGACCAATCTTAATCTGCATGTTCTTTCACAGTGAGGACATCCATTTCCAGATCGAAGGCGGTCCCAACAAGGGTTGGGTTGACGCACCTTCCTCTTGACACGTTTCTCTCTTTCACCTATGTTCTTTGCACCAGATGATTGTGAAAGGAATTGACATATCTAGAACAGTTGACACGAGGGAAACAACCCTCATAATGTGTGTTGCTCCACTCTACCCCTTAAGAGCAATCGTTTCAATATGTATACATTTTATGCCACTTAATGTTGAAAGTTAGAAATTTTACAAGGAAGTAGGAGAGATTGAAAAGACATTTAGAACGTGAGGGTCCAGAATTCACAATAGATTGTTGACTGGTTATACGCCATAGAGATTCATCTTATTTTAATATTGGTCCTCCTAGTAATAGCCCCCTTCCAAATAGAGCCTTGGCTTTATGGGGTTTGGTGGAAGTGACTTTGGATCTGCTAGAACCAATATCTTGGGGTTCCCAAGATAGGGTCCTTTAAGAATGCCAACCTGGACTGGCTTAGTTAATTCCTCCCCTTGTGATTTTTAACAGCTTTGGAGGGATGCCTGGCCCAAATAGCTATACATTTCTTGCCATGGTAAACCAGAAGAGGTTGAGAAATAACTTGCTCCCTCCTGCATATACTATGGGTTATGCTTTGATCATGAAATAAAACAATTTACAGTTGTATCTTTTTTTGGCTGGTCTTCACACTTGTAACTCAACCATGTATTATGGCTTCATATAGGTTTAAGAATAATGCCTGATCTCAGGGAAGTGATTTGCATGAGTGTGAGGACCATTTTTCAGCCATCCTCCAAACTTCGTTAAAATGACTCCTGACATTGTTTGTGAAATGTATATTACATTTGTGCAGACAAATAGGTTGTGAATTTCCCCAAAGAACATAGTGGTTTATAAGTACTGCATAATACTGATGAGACTTATATATATTTATCGGCATTTAAGTTTCTTACTCTTCATGCTTGGATTGCCACTTAGTAAAATATTATGTTGCTCAAGTTTTTAACTATATCTAAAGTCATATTTATAAAATGGGAAAAATGATTGTACAAATATCTCACAAGATGTTCATCTTGACTTAGAGTGATTTAAAGCTGCAGATGGAGGCCCAGCGTATCTGTCTGTCTCTGGTTTACTCAGCTCATGTGGATCAGGTGCGTGAGTGTATGGAAAACGAGAAGGAAAATGCACTTTCAGCTCTTAAAAAAGAGCTCCAGTTCCATCATGCACAAGAACTGTGTGAACTTAAGAAAAGCCAGCTTGATCTTCAGAAGATAGAAAGTATACAAACAGGTAAACTTGTAAAACTGAAACTGTCTCTTCTGAACTTGATGATAATGATTAAAGTTTTGATTTGGCAGTGGTAGTATGCTGCTTTTACATAGTCATTAACCAGGATAATGATGTCTTGCTAGTACATTGACTAGTTTTTAGTGTTTTGGGTTTTCTTCTAGATTTAAATTTATTCTTCTTTTTATTTTGAATTTTGCCATAGCCTACAGGCAGACACACTTCCTTATTTATATGGGTCTTGTCTGAAAATTATAGGAAACCTGTTTAAAATAAACAAATTTTCAGTGACATCTTATTATTTGCAGAAGAAGGCCAACCTGCTCTTGTGGATCTAGAAAGGCTTAGCAAGACAGTTGCAGAAGAATGTTCTAAGGTCATTCAGGTAAGAAGTATGTCTCCACAAAAAAATGTGTTATTTCTATTCTTACATTAGCAAATATTATTATATGCAATCTCCAAAAACAGAGGAAGGAAACTAAAATAGTATGAACTTATCACTAAGGTTTGTCAGTGGTAGATTGTGCCTCTTCAGATTAATTTTAGAAGGTGAAGTGATGGTAATGTAATAGATTTATCATTTAACCTATAATCGTTTCATTGATTTTATATTGTTTTAATATATAGGCAGTCCCTGGGTTACAAACATCTGACTTACAAACTACTCATAGTTAAGAATAAGGGTGAGACAACAGAGAGTGAGAGAAATCTACCCCTCCTAAGGGAAATTCACTCCTGGAAGAGTTATCATGGGGAAAAGGTCTCTCCACCAATCCTTGTTTCCACAACAAGCCAAGTTTTTCAAAATACAGTTATCACGGGGAGAGAAAGTGAGGTGAAATATTCTTAACGGACACACACAGCAAAACAAAAATCACAGGGGTGTTCACGCTTCCTTATGCGATCCAAAGCTATATATATAGGGCTGGAGTTACACTTTAAAATGTACCTGTTTCAACTTACATACAAATTTATCTTAAGAACAAACCTACAGAACCTATCTTGTTTGTAACTTGGAGACGGCCTGCAATTATATAGCAGATAAATATCTTAAACTTGTACTTATTTATAATAGGCTCTGTGCAACATTCTACCTGGAAAATTTTCAACTGCTCTTGGACCTGATGGCAGTGAGAGAGAGAACTCTAACTTGCTTTTAATGTCAAAGGCAGATGCTCAAGGTATTTCAAAGCACATCACATGTCCTTTTCCATATATTGATGGTGGTGGTAATGGTTGCTGTTGTTGTTATTGTTATTATTATTTGTACCCCATTTTTCTCTCCACAAAGGAGACTCAAACTGGCTTTCTCAGGGCCACATTAAGTTTAGTGGTGCTTTTTGTTAAGAAATAAATAAATAGAATTGCATCCTGATTGTTACAGAGATGCCTTTTTGTCAACAGAATTTAAATCAAATAAGCACAGTGGGTGATCATTTCTTTGAAGAGCAAATAGCAATGAGATTTGACATTGGCAGCCATAAGTGGATATTTTTCTGTAAAATCTGTGTAATATCAAAGGACATGAAAATGTATAAGCTATGATAGTATATTAGACTGTTGTGTGTATCAGTAGGATCCAATATTAGGATCAAAGATTGTGATAATTGTACAGTATAACATAGCAGTAGAATATTGTATAAGCTGATAGGTTTTTTTTAAAGAGGAGAATTGTGTGCTGGAGTAAAACAATATATGTGGAATATAATTTTTTTTTAATTTACTCTGCAATTTAGTTTTGCAAGGAACATTACAAGGTATTCTGAACAAAATAGTGGAAGAGTATCAGAAACTCCTGGAATATCATGTACAATTTATGAAAGACATTAAAAAGGTAATTTCATCTTAACTTGCATTCTAACCAAAAGGGAGAGGAGCACCAACCTAACTTTGGCTTAGTCCAGGCCATGAAGGGACCCAATATGGTCCTCAGATATTCCCCACTTCCCTCTCCCCAACTCCTTCAGAAGAACGTTAATTCAGCCAAGAACCTGGGTTTGCTCTGGGTTTACATATTGAGGGCTGATTACTATCAGTGAATGAATAGATAGGGATCATATTCCAAAGTGGATTAGCTCATCCAGTGCTAGCATGTTGTTCCCCACTTCATTGCTCAGAGCTCCCACCCACTCACTAAGTCATATTTATACATATGCAAACATGTCCCCATTCATAGGCACACATTTTTGTGCCCATGCACACACAAGCTCACATGATAACATAAAATATTTAGCTGTTTCTTGGATATAATAATTAGAGCTGGCTAATTTGACTGGTATCAGTTTCTTACATCAGTAATTAATTTCATCAGTCAATATATTCGGAGAAATAGAAAATTCCTAGAAAAAATAGAGGTGGGAAAAAATTAAACTTTTCTTCCCTTTTGTCCCTATATATAAATATGTAAATTAATATTTACACACAATTTATTGGAATGGAAGAAAATAAAACATTACAATTATTATGGAAAGTTATAATTTTGTATCTTTGGCTCTATTTCATTTCTACAGGGTGGAGAAAATTGGCCACTATATAGAGACTATGATGAAAAAGAAAATGGCAGTATTCAAAAAAATGCAGAAAGTTTACCTACTCCATCACAGGATTGTGTTGGTAAATATATGCACATAAAATAATCAGCAGATCTGTATTATATGAGTGAAAACCTCAGTCATGCTCGTTTTAGGTGTGATGTTTTCATGCAGTCACAATATTATTAAGCTTATTTTGAGTATGTAGTATTTGAATTTTTACACTCTCAAACTATGTGATATGGCTATGTGTTCAGTATTTTTGCATTTTTATAATGTGAAGGTATTGGAGTGTCAAGCAAAATGGTCATTGTCAACAGCTGTGATAGCACTGACAAACTGGGGAAACAATGGAGTGATTCCTAAAATTCCCATAGTGTTTGCTTTTTATTTTGTTGTTATAGCAAATAATAGGAAGGGAGTTTTTGTTAGGTGCAGGGAAAGTTAAATAAGTATCCATCAATGAAGCAACAAATAAATTCCTTTCTCTGTGAAAATATCATGTTGCTCTAATGTCATTGCACTTTTATTGTACTATGTTGGGATAGGAACATTATTTATGGTTTTCTTATGTTTATGTCTTAAAGTTAAGTCACCTTCATGGGAAGACATGGAGAACTTTAAATCTCAGCTTGAAGAACAACATGCTCAGGAAATTGAGCATCTCCGATCATATTTCCATCAGCAGTTGAAAGAAACCAAAGAACGTTACACTGTGGAGATAATGCATTTACAGAGTAGACTTCAAGATACCAATGAGTCTTCTGAACATTTCAGGTATCTATCATTTTGGATGCCCAAGATTGAGATAGAGCCAGTTCAAGCAATTTTCCTGTCATAGCCAAAAAATGATCTCTCTTGCTATATGGAAAGAGGTGGAGGAATAGATGTATTATTATTATTGGGGGGGGGGGATAGTATCTGTTAAAAATCACACACATCTCTTCATACTTTATCATTTGCATGGTCTAAAATGAGGTGTGTTCCCATATAGAGCATATAGTTTGGATGCTATAGATTCTGTATTAAGTTCCTGTGATCTCTAGATGTAGTGGGCAATGCTTCTTTCTGAAGATAGAAACATTTAAATGCACTGAACCAAATGCATTTCCAATCCTTCTCAAGTATTTGTACTTGTAAGTCCAAATTCCATGCCATTTTGAAACCAACAGGATTCTTAAAATGTTCCTCTATAAGTTTAATTTGAGACCAAATCTTTTGCTGAGCTTATGGTATTCATACAGTAGTTTTGAAAAAAAAATCCATGTGTGTGGTTTCTACTTCAGTGTGTAACTATTAGAGCAGAGCTTTCAAAACTGTGTAGGTGTGCTGCTCAAAAGTAATGAGAAACCTGAGTCTCTGTGAAATAATAAATAAATTGAATATTTTTTTAAAAAATATGAAAGAATTTTTGGAAATAGGTTTTGTCCCCATATATTTCATTATTACAATTTATTTATGTGCCTGAATCTCTTATAAGGGGTTGGTTTAACCTCCAGTTTGGTCGTAAAACTGAATTATTGCATCGCAAAATGAATCACATCTAAAACGTTTGTCAACAATATGAAATGTTTGGAAAGCTCTGCATTAGAGTCTATTTTTTAGTTTTTGTGAGATTTGGCAGATGAGCAAGTGTTTATATTCATATTTAATATTTTATTAGACTATTTTTATAATGCAATTCAGTTCAGCAAATGAGAAATTTAATGGAATCAATTAATGATCTCTTTATTTTGTTTTTAGTATTTCTGTGGGGTCACAGATAAATGAAGTTGAGGAAAAAGATACGCATACTGAGAATGATCTTCAACAAAGCACTGACAAGATAGTAGAGGTACTGTAAAATACACGTAGATGTTGATTGTGTTTTAGTATGTTTTCTGTTTCAAACTATGTAATTATTATCAGTGCATAAACTAATATAAAACTTTTACACATTTTAGCTATGTTTAGAACTTTAAAATAAAACAGATTTTCTCAGGCATATAAGAAAGTTTACTAAAGTGATTTTTCTTCCCAATATTATAAAATAGTTTTATTTCAGAGTGTGCTCCTCTCCCTCTTACAGATTCAGTGTCTTTTCTGAGAGACATTGCTCAGTGTAAATTTCAAAGACATAACTGTTGGCTTCACTAGCAGCAGAAGCAGAATCCCATGTGTCTTTAAAAACTAAGTAGTATTGTATGTGGTATGATCTTTCACAACTTATTCCATGAGATTTGGGATAAACCAAGTGCTGCTTTCACTTAATGTAATGCACTTCATTTAATGTAAGAACATTTAGTTGCCATTCTATTAATTCAAGAAATCAGTGTAGTACAAAAAGTTTCTGCAAGGAATACATTCCCAGGCTTTGCATTGAATATGTGAAGCCACAGATAATAGGAAATCCTGTTGAAATGATGGCTGTTCCAACCCAAGAATACCCTAAAGTTGCACTGGAGGACCTAGGACCTAGAGGGGACATCTTTTTGGATCAATTAAACCGTGGGTATTAATCCTGTGAATACGGAGGACATACTGTATTAGTATAATGTTATGGCACCTTCCATGGCTTCTTCCTCAAATTATGAGGAAACAGGTACTTTTCTGTCATCTTCTTCATCCTGAATGTATACAATTTTATATATGATTAAAATATCCACAATGTATATGATTAAACATGTTCTGCTCTTTTTCTTACAGCTCCCCAATGAAAGTGGTACTATTCTGGAGAAACAGTACCAAGAAAAATTATTACAAGAAATAGCAAAGGTATCAGTCTGCTACAGAAATGCATTAACTACCCACAACGATATGATAAAAGTCATGGTTTAACATGAAATGTCTTAAATTAGCAATAAGATCACTGCTTCTTGGGGGGAAAAGAGATGACCAGATAAAAATCAGAATCTGGAATGCTGTCTGAACCATGGTTTCTGTGAAAGTTCAGAAACAATTCTGTGCTATGGTTAGCATAAACTGTGATTTGGTATGAAACATTGGCCCCTGATATTTGATAACAAAATCCATGGATACTTGAGTCTCGTATTATAATAATGGTGTCTCTTACGTAAAATGGCAGAGTATGTTTTTTTCTCATTAAGCAACTCCTTTAATAATACCCATTATATTACTATAACATTTCTTTTAATAATTATGGTTAATTAACATATCTATTGTTGTATGTATTCTATATGTAGAATGCATGTTGTACTGACCCCATGGACACTAATAAATCAAAAATAGAAGACCTATGTTTTGCTGAATCGATCAAATATATGGAAATCACATGGTAGATGTTACGGGACCATTTTCAGCAACTTCAACCAATGCTGAACCAATAAAAGAATGCATGGAGTGATAGTTCAACATCTGGATTCTATGCTTTTTTTTAGACTTACAGGCAGTTCCAAGTTATAAACATCTGGTTTATAAACAACTCATAGTTAAGAACGGGGGTGAGACAACAGAAAGTGAATCTGCCCCTAGGAAAGGAAATTTGCTCCTGGAAGAATTTATCAGGGGGAAAGGGTGTCTCCACTGAAGCTTTATCACCAATCCTTGTTTCCACAACAAACCATTTTTTTCAAAATTCAATTATTGCAGGGACAGAAAGTGATGTGAAATCTAAACGAACATCACAGGGGTGTTCACCCTTCCCTATGCTATCCAAAACTAAAGAATATATTTGGTTGGAGATATACTTAAAAATGTATATTTAAAAATACTTATAATATATTGAATTTACTTGTTACTTGTAAGCCGCTCTGAGTCCCCTTCGGGGTGAGAAGGGCAGCATAGAAATGTCGTAAATAAATAAATAGATGTATCAGTTCCAACTTACATATATTTCAACTTAAGAACAAACCTACAGAACCTATCTTGTTTGTAGCTTGGGAACTGCCTGTATATATAGCATGGCACTGAAATTGATTGAAATATTATCTTTGATTAATTCATATGACATCTTAATTCCTCCTTTCTGTGTTCCAAACTGTTGTCTTTTAAGGTGGTTGTAACCATGAGTATAGAGTTTGCCCAGAAAAATGAACTAGCAAGAATTACTAACCCAAAGGAGGATGAAATGTCTTTGATGGTACCAAAGCAAACTGGACAGGACTGTAATTTCAGCAGAAAAGAATGTCCTGAAGGAATAGATAGCCATAGAAATGAGAAGAGAGATGCTAAGTGTGAAGAATTCAAATCCCTTAGTAAAGAGATCAGTGAAGAGTGTGGTGAAACTTTGTCACTTGAAGGACAATTTCATCCAGATGTTAAGCCTGCTGTGATACTTGGACTACACAATGTTGATCCAAGCTTTCCAACAGACACTTCCTCAAATGTTAAAGATCTTATGCCAAAGAGATCTCTAGTAAGTCAGATGTATTCCAAAATTATTTTTTGAAAGTCATAACTTTGTGAGATTTTCCTTTAATTTCATTTTTCTCAGTGCATAATTAGAAAATCTCAAATAGAAAATTCAGATGGACCATCTTTTTTTGTATTTTTATAATGTAAATATTTTATATCTACCACCTCATTATGTTTCATCTTTCAGACTACATTCTCCAAATACTCCCCTTAATTTTGATATACATTATTCATCATCACCAGATATAGCATGTGTGAATTCATGTGTATTTTAAAATGTACTAAAAATAGATTTAGATTTCCAGACATGGCATGAAAATAGTTCTGATTGTGATAGGAATGAAAACTGGATGGATCAGCTAACACTATGTGAATTAAGACTAAGAAAGCAGAAATGTAAAGGAATGATCTATTCAGTGCCAGAGTTCTCCTGTCTAAAGTCTGTACTATCATAATACTTGAAGGAGGAAATTACTTTTAGTTGTGGAGGTTAATCAGCTTTCATGGTTCAGCTGCTATAATGCATAATAGAGCATAGAAGACTGAAAAGTAAATACAGTGATATATTGTTAATATAAATATTTTTATTAGTGAAGCTTTGGCTTCAAGTCTTTGAATTCAAAAACTAATGTAGATTCAGACAATACATGTGTATACGAAATATTGGCAGCACGGTTCTGTATATATTTTCCCGAAAACGAGTCACAGTGTTGGATGCAATTACCGTATATAAGTCATCCTTGCATATAGGTTAAGGATAGGTTTTGGGGCCAAAATTAGTGGATTTTTGTATGACCTGTAGATAAGTCAAGGGTCATTCCAAAGAGAGGTGAAAGCAGCAATGCCACCTCATGGATCATTTCCCCTTCCAAGCTTTCAGAAAAGCCAGAAGTAGAGAGAATAGAGGAACGCAATGCTTATTTTAGGTTCTTCCAGAGCAGCTTAAGTTTTTGCCTTTTACCATTCAGAGAAGGGGTGGGTTTTTTTTTATATGGGGTTAAGATACAGTACTCACATTGACCTGAGAATAAGTTGACCCAGTTTTAGAGAGTTGATTTTTTACTTTGTTTTTTAGACTTATATATGTGTGTATAAGGTACTTCTGTGCAACTGTGTTGTAGTTGCATTCTAGAATAAAACAATGGTGATTTTCTGTTTAATTAAAGGAATTCATCATGGAATAATCTCCAGTGAGTCTAGAGATTTAGAAGCACTTCTTTAAAAAGTTTCAATTGAAACAAGCTACGAGTGGGGTTTTTTTTTTTTTTTGGTGATTTACTGTACATTTTGTCATTTCTCATTATTTGCCAACAAAAAATATAGGATGCGAATGAAGTTTCAACCTCTAGCATAGCATCTTCAAGCCAAATATCGTTGTATGAAGAACGTTTGGAAGATATGCGTCTAGAACTTGTTCGTCAGTATCAAGAACATCAGCAGGCAATAGAAATATTGAAACAGGGTCATATGCAACAGATGGAGTCACAGAAGGAAAACCAAGATCTTTTACTAGCAGAGCTTGACGGGCTTAAAATGCAATTGGCAGAGGTAATTTGAGCCCTGGAACGTGGGAGGGTTGGTACGGTGGGAAGTAAATAGACACCCTCTCTCCCAAACAGCTTTGTACTTTATATACAAATGAGACAAATGCATTTTCTCCATATAATAAAATGTTTGTGTCTTTAGTTTTTACATCTGCTGTATTCTTTATTATATATACTTTATAATTATATAATTATAACTTTCATATTTCAAATAATCTCTAATTCATATATATAATTGTAGTCTGTGCTTTTTCAACTATCAGTTCTGTACTAATGTCCAAAGACACAAAGGGGGCACTCATTAGTTTTAGTCTTCTGAGAGACCTTAAAATCAATTTACTTAACATTTTTTCTGTGTGTAAGAATATTGTGTTTACATATATGTAAAACTGGATCAATTTTTGAGGTTTTCTTAATCAAACTATTTTAAATCTCAGTGCTTTAAAGGCTCCAGATCTCAATTGATCTTATTTATTTATTTACCTTATTTATACCCTGCCTTTCCCTAACCCAAGGGGCACTCAAGGCACCTACACAGTGCCTTAAGACATACAAAGGTTAACTTAAAATAAATTGGATTAAGGTTAAATCATATTAACATAATTAAAATACATTCCAATGTTAAAAACACACCATCCAGGAATCAAAGTCTAAGGCTGTTCCATAATCAATTACACATATACCCGATTAAAATTATTGCACTGTGCTATTTTTCGAAAGCCTGCTCCCAGAGCCAGTTTTTATTCTCCTTCTAAAGGCTAGGAAGGAGGGGGCCGATCTAATATCTCTAGGGAGGGAGTACCACAGCCAAGGGACCACCACTGAGAAGGCTCTGTCTCTCGTACCCACCAGTTGCGCATTGCGAAGAAGGTGGGACCGAGAGCAAGGCCTCCCCAGATCTTAATCTCCTAGATGGTTCATAGGGGGAGATAAGTTCAGACAGGTAAACTTGCATCTTGGAAGCTAATCAAGGTCAACCATGGTTTAGTGCTTGGATGAGACGCCACCAGTGAATACCAAGTGTTAAAGGCTATATTTCAGATGAAGGAACTGGCAAAATTATCTCTATTCCTTGAAAACTTTATGGAATTAATGGGGTTGCTCTAAGTCAATATGCAACTTGAAGGCACATGCACATACATTGGATTTAATCTTAGGCTGGCATTTCTCTTTAAATGTAGGCCCAAAAGGAACATAATGTTTTCTTGAGGAGTTTTAGGACTATTTTACATGTCTGGTTTCTCTTATGGTCAACTGTGATTTTTTGTTTTGTTGTTGTTTTGCTTTTTTAGAGTATCACTCTGGATAATGACAGTATAATCACAGAAAGAGAACAAATGCTTTTAGAAGAACTAGAATCACTGAAGAAGCAACCAATACCAGGAAGAGAGAAAGTACCCCATGAAATGAAAGACAGTGGTACTCAAACACAGGTATTCTACCCTTTGACTTTCTTCAAAAGCTATGGAATGTAAATAGAATAGCATTCCTGCTGTTGCTGCTTTCAGCACAGGACATTTTCCTAAAGGCTGTCAGATTTACTTAAATATAGACTAATCAAATAGGAAGGCAGGGCTTAGATAGTTTGTATTATATTGAAAGCAAACTCTTTATTTTAATGTTGCTGTAGTAACAATCAACAAGAAACCTAGAAGCTATTTATTTAGCACAACAAACTTGATTCTTATAGGCTATGAGTAGACTGTTTCAGTTTACAGTGTCACGTATCTGATAACAGGAGAGTTAATTATTATTTAAAATTACATTGAAGCTTGAGAATTATGGGTTTTTTTTTATTCATTTCGTAATATGCTGTGGATCATAAGCGTGCATTGATTCCATTATGACAGGATTTCTGTCTCTTTTGTCCACTTTACCATTGCCAAAACCTACCCAGGCTGAAAACGTGTGTCAGAATGAATCCAAAGAACTGATCTTAGAAAGTGACGTTGAAGAAGGAAAACAGGAAGAAATATCTCCAGATATGATTTCAAAAGAAAGGTATGCTTATTTGAAGGTTGAAATGCTCTTGATTCAGCCTGGCAGTTTTTCTGACGACAAGAGGAAGAAACATTTTAAGCTTGGAAACTGAATAACTACAGCCTTAATAAATCCATGAACAATTATAACCTTCTATTTTGGTGGAAGTCAGCCTAAATTTCTGAAACTGAAATTCCAAATCTTTTTCTGTCTAAAGACCTTCTTTGACTAAATGGGCCTGGCCTAGATCTTGGCCGCATTTTGTTTGGAATGGGTAACAGTGAATATAGAATTAAGGGTTAATTGGCAATGATTTTGGAGTCTAATTACTAAATTCAATAGCTGTGTTATTTGAATGTACAAAACCATTCATAAGTTATGTTATTTCTGTGATTTTTATTACATTACTGATTTGTCTATATGTACCAAATTTGGTTTGTTGTTATTATTGTACCTTTCTTCAGAAATTCTGTTAACAGTGTGACTTGACATTATGACAATGTTACTAACCAAATGATATAATTTGATAGACTGTTACATAGTTCTTAGCAATGTTTTTGTGATTTATTTTTTATTTTGTTGCTTTCTTTATAATAATTTCCACACAACTGCTTTATGACTCCATAAAATTGCTTGCTTTATTTTACTTACTGTCAATTTTTCTTACAGTTTATTTGAATTTTGGTTGGTGTTTCACATTTGTATGTGTTTTACTTATTGTATTTTATACCATGTTTATTTTATGTTCTTTTTTTAGGCCCCTTGTACCGTGTGTAAGTCACCCTGAGTCCCTTTGGGGAGTTGGTGGTGGGCTATAAGAATAAAGTTATTATTATTATTAATTGAAAAAATAAATTTAGTTAAGAACTTTCTCCAATTCTTAACCTTTAAAAAGTCTTTCTGCCAGATCTATCTAGTTGTCACCTATCTAATCATTCTTCATGGTGGAACACTGGTATAAGTAGTATGCAATCAAGTAAGAGTTAATGTGTCAAAATTATTTATTTATTTACTATATTTATACCCTGTCCTTCTCACCCCAAAGGGGGCTCAGAGCAGCTAACAAATTATGGCAAAAATTCAATGTCACATCATACACATCACAATAAACATACAATATCAAATTATAAACAATTTAAACATATAAACTGTTAAAACATATCAATACATTTTGTGTATGTGTCAGGAGTGACTTGACAAATTGCAAGTCGCTTATGGTGTGAGAGAATTGGCTGTCTGCAAGGACATTGACCAGGGGATGCCCAAATGTTATTCCTCCCTATGGGAGGTTTCTCTCATGTTCCTGCATGAGAAGCTGGAGCTGACAGACGGGAGCTCACCCTGCTCCCCGGAGTTGAATCGTCAACCTTTTGGTCAGCAGTCCTGCTGGCAGAAGGGTTAAACCCATTGCACCACCGGGGGCTCTCCTGGTTTTAAAGACATTAAAACAGATTAAAAACATACATAGTGCCAAGTCTTGATTTTCCATACTTCTTGATTTTTCCTACTCTCACAAATGGATTTATTTGTCATACAATTATTATTATTTATTTATTTCTAGTATTTATATTCCGCCCTTCTCACCCCACAGGGGACTCAGGGCAGATTACAATGTACACATATACGGCAAACATTCTATGCCAGAGACACACAACAAATATAGGCAAACAGTCAGAGGCTATTTAACTTTTTCTGGCTACCAGGGGAACTGTCGCTTTCATCGTCCATCTGCGACACTGATAAAGTACTTCCGCATTCCCCGCATGCTTTTTGCTGGAGTGCTTTGCTGGAATCTTTTTTATGGCCTCGTAAATTTTGTTAAATTAACCTCCCCACACATAGGTGGTACCTAATTTTCCTACTTGACAGATGCAACTGTCTTTCGGGTTGCAAAGGTCGACAAGCTACACAATTGGTCGGAAGTTCATTCTGCCCCGGGCTGGCTTCAAACTCATGACCTTGTGGTCAGAAGTGATCTTAATGCAGATGACACTCAGACAGCTGCGCCACAGTCCCAGTTTTAATATATCATTTGAGAAGTATAGACATATTAAATACAGAAATATTAGGTTTTAATATACAATATATATTTATATATGTCAAAAATATGGAAATACATTTTTCTCATAATTAAATATGATAGTTAAGGGTTTTATACTGCAATTTCATAATAATAATAATAATAATAACAACTTTATTTTATACCGCTCTGTCTCCGCTAGGGGACTCAGGGCGGTTTCCACATAAGCAAGTACACAAAAAACATACAAAGTAGCCATTTAAAAACATAGACATAAAACTAGTAACACAATCCTATACATTAAACAAATCCATTCCAACATTATTCCATTGTGCAAAATAAGTTACCAACAGCCTGACTTTCCAGTGGGCCTAGACAATTTGAAAAGGCTGAGCTGGAGCTCATGTAGTAGTAATATAGGTTGGGAAATGGATAAAGTGCAAAGAGTTGTACTAACTAATAGCCAGGGTAGGGCCTGGGGCAGCTCATTTCCAGGGCCTACTGACAATTATAAAGAAAGTTCTGGGCCAGGGTTATGTATTTTATCCAGCCCAAAATACAAATCTGGGAAAGTGAAATTCTTGAATGTGGCTAAGGGAAATTTGTATACTGTTTATTTATTTAATTATTTATGACATTTATATGCCGCCCTTCTCATCCTGAAGGAGACTCAGAGTGGCTTACGAGTAATATGTAAATAAAATACATTATATTATTCCATAGCACAATATTAGTATTATATATTACTATATTGTACTATACCATTATACTGTGATATTAGTAGTAATATTACATGTAATATAAAATACATAATTATAATATCGTATTATTATTATTATTATTATTAGTAGTAGTAGTAGTAGTATTATATTGTATCACATTATAATATTATCAATGTTATATGTATACATATTATATTATATTATATTATATTATATTATATTATATTATATTATTAGCACAGTGCAGGAGACAAGATGAAACTGTCTTCCTGGCCCCTCCCTTCACTCTGGTCCCAGGGCAGCAGTTGGTGGTGGGGGGACTAGAGAAAAACAGTTCAGTAAGCTAGGAGACAAGTTCCCTTTTAATTATTTTGAATAATACATTGTCGTGCACATTTACAACATTTCATTAAGGAAGGTCTTGCTTTGATACATTCCTTTAACTATGGGCCATTACCATCCACAGCCATGTTCTGTGAATTGTACCCATGGGGAAACAGGTGGTGTTTGTTCTTTGTGCACATAATCAGAAAAAAAGGGTAATTGGTTTTCATAGGGTTTATTTTTTGCTTTCTGTATCTAGATGTGCCTTACAGAAAGCCAATAACAAATTAACGAAGATTCTGTTGGAGGTGGTGAAGACTACTGTAGCTGTAGAGGAAACCATTGGGCGCCATGTTGTCGGACTGTTAGATCGATCATCAAAATCTCAGCTGCAATTTAAAACGCTTGATTGGGAGGCAAGAACAGATGATTCCATAAAGCCAAGCATCCGTGTGGGATATGAACCAGGTACTTGCAATGATGTTACATGTTGCATTGACATAAAGAAGGATTTATAATATTTTCTAGTAGCAATTCCTAGATTAGATAACTTGACTCTACGTTTTGGCTTTCAAAATAAAGTTGATTATAGGAGACCTAAACTGTGTTTGGATTTATAGCTTCAAGCTTGGGGTTGCGGTTAAAGTTTGCCATGCATGGAATACGTTGACTAAAATCAATGGAACAAGTATGTTATGACTAAATGAAGTCCCACTGATGTCATTTAGTGTAAACTATTAGCATAATTAAATCTTGATCCCATTCAGTATTTGTAATTTAGTGTCTTCCTTGTTACCAGGATGTGTGTGTGTGTGTGTGTGAGAGAGAGAGAGAGAAGACTAAATGATAAAGTTGACCCCATTTTGTCTCCCTCCGAGCTTGGAAGAATTGTATGACAAGTATCATTTAAATGAGACTTCTATCTTACAATACCTTTTGGGTGAAATGTAGAAGTCATTATCCACCAGAATGGATTCCCCTTTCAGGCCCAGCCCCTTACATAACTTTAAACTCTGAAGAGCCCCACCCCCTTTTACCAGCTTTGGTGAAGGTATGTGATGTAAGATATGAGAGCCCATCTGAGTGAGAGTAAGTCCAATTGTGTGACACTAGATTAAACTCAGGAGGAATGAACGTTCAAAGTTAGCAGCCAATTGCTATTATGCACTTTTGCTTTTCACTAGGCCATTTTGGAAATTATCTTTTCTATCTGGGTTGTTGTAGGTTTTTTCGGGCTATATGGCCATGTTCTAGAGCAGGGGTCCCCAAACTAAGGCCCGAGGGCCGAATCTGGCCCTCAAAGGTCATTTACCCAGCCCTCGCTCAGGGTCAACCTAAGTCTGAAACTATTTGAAAGCACACAACAACAACAATTCTATCTCATCAGCCAAAAGCAGGCCCACACTTCCCATTGAAATACTAATAAGTTTATATTTGTTAAAATTGTTCTTCATTTTAATTATTGTATTGTTTTTAAGTGTTTTTTGCACTACAGATAACATATGTGCAGTGTGCATAGGAATTCATTCATGTTTTTTCAAATTATAATCCGGCCCTCGAAATGTTTGAGGGACTGTGACCTGGCCCTCTGTTTAAAAAGTTTGAGGACTCCTGTTCTAGAGGCATTTCTCCTGATGTCTCGCCTGTATCTATGGCAAGCATCCTCAGAGGTAGTGAGGTCTGTTGGAACTAGGAAAAAGGGTTTATATATCTGTGGAATGACCAGGGTGAGACAAAGGACTCTTGTCTGCTGGACAAGAGTCCTTGCTCCAGGCACTGTCAGGCAATTAAATGCTAATCAAGGCGGTCAGTTGAAACATTCACACCTAGCTCCAGCAGACAAGAGTCCTTTGTCTCACCCTGGTCATTCCACAGATATATAAACCCCTTTTCCTAGTTCCAACAGACCTCACAACCTCTGAGGATGCTTGCCATAGATGCAGGCGAAACGTCAGGAGAAATGCCTCTAGAACGTGGCCATATAGCCCGAAAAAACCTACAATAACCCAGTGATTCTGGCCATGAAAGCCATCGACAATACATATCTTTTCTATCATTTGTCAGTTAATTTTGTGGAGTGCATTGTAGAGGGGTGGTTGAGAATTTTGGTTAGTTTGGATTTTTCATAGGAACTCTCTAAAACTTGTAAATGTTTTCCTAAATTTGACAGAAGATCAATTGTGGAAGAAAGCAAAACTGTCGAATTAGTTGTTTATAGGTTCTTGTGGGTTTTTTCGGGCTATAGAGCCATGTTCTAGAGGCATTCTCAACCTCTGAGGATGCTTGCCATAGATGCAGGCGAAACGTCAGGAGAAATGCCTCTAGAACATGGCTCTATAGCCCAAAAAAACCCCACAAGAACCTAGTGATTCCAGCCATGAAAGCCTTCGACAATACATAGTTGTTTATACTTGTTATTTGAAAATGAATTTACCAGTTTGGCTACTTAATCTTGGGAGCTATATGTAAAAATTTACACCTCTGTGGTATTTCTTATCCATACCACAGGTACTAATGATGTATTGATTGCAATCATGCTGCCACTGCACCCCACCCCAAATATGTGTTTAATAGACCTAATCAAAAATAAGAAACATTCCAAAACAGTTGTTCCTAATGTCAGCCTGACCCAACGTGTCAGAATATCAACAGATGACTTGAAAGACAAAGAGAAGTGATGTGTTCTTTAAAATATATTGTAACATTACAAGAAGGTGCCAGAGAAAGTAGTCCAGAGAAGTAGTGGAGGAGGTTTTAATTAATAAGCTTGGAAGGATAACTATTTTCTACTTGATGTGGAGGAGCTATTCACAATTATGTGGCTTGCTCCTGGTTTATACATACTCTATCCCCAGGTCTGTGTAACTATTGCGAGACGTGAGCACTTACAAACGTTTTAAGGTGATGGAATGAATGTATTTCATTTTGCTGACTGCTCTATTTTGGTTGAATTGCTGTTATTTCATTCAGGTGGGGAAGTATGGGTATGAGTGTTGCTGAGACAGGTTTCAAGGTGTGAGCAAGTATATTTATAGCCTGCCAGTTATGAGAAGTGTGTGCAAATCCTTATTTTTGTTAAAAGAAGTTATGTCTTTTCCACTTTAGTGCAGTCATGGTCTGCATCTTATCCAAATGCTTTGCGTTTGTTTCATCTGTTCCATTATTCATTTTACCTGCTGGGACTCCCTCTGGATTGGCAACAGAGATATTGAATTACACATATGCAATCTTCCTCCTGTTCTTTTCCATCACTGTTGCTCTCCGATAGGATTTTTCATTGTGCACAGAAGCATATACCACCGGCATTGGAATTTGAAGGCTTTGATTCTACCTTGTTAGGGAATTAAAACATAGAAAACTCTGAAGTTAATAGTGGAGAAAGCATCCAAGTAGTGCAGAAAGAAAATTTCTTCACATGCTAGAAATTGTTGCTATATCAGCATCAAAACTCACAATAATTGCCCACAAACCAGTGCTTGAAAAAATATAGACATTAATAGTTTTAAGAGGAACACCATCTGGATTTTCAATAGTAAAGAAATGAGTGAATGGTTTCTATACTGGAGAAAAAGCTACTTTGGAAGTATTCGACATTAGGAGCTATTGAATAATGAATAGCATTTAATAAAAAATCATTTTGAAACTTTTATGTCCCAGTCAAACATGATTCAAGACCTAGTTGTGATAACTATTACATTGTGAAAACCAAGATTGTTTTTATTGTTTGGAGACCAAAACAAGTCAGACACAACAGATTCTGGAAACTTGTCTACCCTGAGATCTTAGTATATAAATTAAGTAAATTATAACTCTCTTCCATGATAGATTTAAAAGTATTTTAACTCTTGTCTTAAAAACAAACATTTGGTGAAAGCAAATTGGAACAGAAGGTTTCTTCTCTTTCCTGTGCCACTTTCCTGTTCTGAACTGTTCTGAACTGCTTGTGTAGACATTCAAGGCTGCACGCAGCTTCTAGTCACAAAAGTTCACATTTTAGCTATTTTGGCTCCCAGTTTTGTAATACTGCTCCTTGGAGCGTAAGGAATGTGTGTAGCAAGATACAAGACTATACTTGCCTTCCCAAACTTGTGCTAACATGCCCAAATCTTTAAAAAGAAACATTGATGAGCCTTGTCATGTTGAATTATAGACTATAGAATTCAGTGATATGGCTTGTTTGCTAATGGTAAAGGCTAGTAATTTGTATTAAAATATAAATCAAATTATTTCCTTAGTGGAAAGTGGGAGTGTATTAGATTAAATTGTGCAGCAATCTGGACCTTTCTCCATCTGAGATGGGTGTGCTATTTAGCTTCAGTTCACTGGTGCTAACCAAGACCTGAGTCTAAGGAATTTTGCCATTAAAAAGTACAAGGAAAGTACATGAGATTTTTATGAGTCTTCATGAGGAAGACTTTCCATAGCCACTAAGTAGACCTTTTTGGCTCTAAGCACCCAGTACACCTCAGAAACTTTGCATCAAATTATAACCATTTAAAATAATAAAGGAAATAGCAGTCTTGGTCCCAGAAAACAAAATCTGCAAGCTGGGAAATTGACATCTAAAGACAATGTTGTTGTTACCAAGTTTAAGTCATGAACACATTACCCCCAGCTTGGTTCAGATGGGACAAAAAGCTGAAGAGAATTTGTGCTGCCCACCATAATTATGAAATGAATTGTGCATACAATAACATTCCTTCTTCTAGCCTAATAACACCCTTGACTTGTTGGTTTTGCTGTGCTTCTTTCTATTAAATACTCCCTCCGTTTTGAATAGTTCATATGCGTAAATTATATATCTGACATTTTCAGTCACTTGCTGTTGCATGTCAGCCAACCAAGAAAGTAAATCCAATAAATTTGGAGGTTTGTTGCCAAACATAGTTATATAATCAAAGGCCTGCTGTGCCTGCAAATAATGATCTACCACTGTGCCCGTACAAAGGGGCAGAACTTGATGTGGTGTTGTGTTCTACAAGATTTTCATTTGAGTTGGGCTTGAAGGCTTTTTCAAATTGGTCAAAACTCCATCCAAGAAAGTGGTTGTTACATGCCTTCAATTAATTTCCAACTTGAGGTGATCATAAGACAAACTATAATGAGATTTTCTTGGTAACATTTGTTCAGAGGAATTTTGCCATTTCTTCCCTCTGAGGCTGAGTGTGTGACTTGCCCGAAGCTTGTCCAGTGGGTTTCTGTGGATAAGTGGGGATTCCAAACCAAACCAAATCATTTATTTTGGTCATTGACCAGCACAGAAAATAGTCACATTTTCATACAAACTTGGTATGATTGGTACATTAAAAATATAAATATAACGACTGAAGCACAATATGGGTGAGGGAGCAGAAGGGAAGGGGAAACAGGGTAAAAACATACAATGCCCAGATCCATCACCAAATTGTAGATTCATTGAAGAAGATTACTGGACACACAGTTAACTTTTGGGACTAGTCATTCCCTGACGGATTTTGTATGCTGCTGCACAGACCTTTGCAACATAAGTGGGGATTTGAACCCTAGCCTTCCAGAGTCCCAGGCCAGTGCTCAAAACCACTACACCAGGGGTCAGGAACCTTCGGCTCTCCAGGTGTGGTGGACTTCAACTCCCACAATTCCTTGAGGCTCGGCGTTCACCCCAAAGGCTTACCTTGGCCTCAAGGAATTGTGGGAGTTGAAGTCCACCACACCTGGAGAGCCAAAGGTTCCCCATGCCTGCACTACACCATATTGTTTTGCTCTGTCAAAAAAGTATCTCCATGCAAAATCTAAGTGGTCAAAGTGCAGCTTTAGAATCACATGTAACTTTCCAATGTTGTTGTTTTTTAATACAATTTTTATTAATTAAAACATTAAAATTCCAATTTTTAGAGTATAAAAAGTTGAGATAAAATAGGGTAATAGGGGAGTGAATGGTGGGGGAACTAGTAATGACATTGAAAAGCAGGCTGTCTTATCTGTATTTCGTGGCCATTGTGGTAAAGTTAAGAATAACTAGCAGCCAAATGCTTACCCAATTTTAACTGTGCTGACTATGCTAGATATTTTATTGTTTACCATGCTTTTAAATGTACTTGTTTAGTGACTAGTGGTTCTATGTTTTTATTTTGATATTTAATTTCATTTGATTAGTCCAGTGCTTTTATTTTTCCATATTATGTTTATTGCTGGGGAAGGAAAGGAAGGTAGTGGGGGTGGGGGGGGGAGTTGACTTCACAGTGGTTTGTGGATTTCCAATGTTGTTTTTGTGTCCTTTAACCCCAAAAGAAAGATTATAGTTTGTCTCTGTTGGCCTGCTACCCCTTTTTCCAAACTAAGAAGTGGGCTTCTGGCCACTTCCAGTTTTTTTGTTTATTTATATGTTATTTATTCACATAGCACATGGCTGGCCCCTTAGTCCAGTGGTTCTCAACCTGGGGTCCCCAGCTGTTTTTGGCCTTCAACTCTCAGAAATCCTAACAGCTGGTAAACTGGCTGGGATTTCTGGGAGTTGTAGGCCAAAAACATCTGGGGACCCCAGGTTGAGAACCACTGCCTTAGTCTATCATAGTTGTCCACCCTGATGTTGATCATAGTCCATATGCAACATGTAGTTATTTGCAAATGGTGGTTGTGTACACATATGTAATCTGCTTTTGTTTTGTTATATATGTCTGTTAATCAGCTATGATCTGTTGTTTAAGTAACACAGTGTGTGTGTACACAATATTTCAAACATGGACTTCACATGGGAATGTGAAATGTATACATTATCACACCTGCAGCACCCTTTTTGTGCTGCCTTTATGTGAAAAAGGATTCAGAATAATTGAGATGTAATGTTAGACCATAATTTCTCTGAATAGAAATGAGCCTATAGCTTCCTAGGCAGTTCAAAAAGAGAAGAAGTGAGTTTCTTTCTTGTTTTCAACTCTAGTTATCAGTTTCACTTGAACCAAGATTTTATTATAGTTTAGGCAAATAAACATTTTTGCTCTGAGAAGAGAGGCAATGTCAGGTTTGATAAGCACCTTGGTTAAGGTTCCTTCCCTTACAATTGCACTTCTTGGTGGCAGCAGCAATTCTTACTTTATCTTGCTTAATTCTGCAGTTGGATGCTACACTTCCACATCCCACCATTCATATTCACCTCATTACTGTCACTACAGCAACACTTTCGTGTCACACCTCTAGGCAGTTGGTTTTCTTCAGAGTGAACAGTGACAGAAGGTAACCTGCCCCTGCAGAACATATTTGTCAATCTGATGTGCTCATTGGTCTCATAACCAAAAGATTGACTGTACTCTTTACCAGTCTCATCATATTGGAGAAGTTAAGTCAACTAAAATACTGGCAAAAGGCTCCTAATTTTTTCTAATTATCTGGAAATCCTCAGTCTTTAAACATTGTACTTTTGTCTTGTGGTCTGGCCTAGTAGTACTACAGTTGCCTTAGTCAGTGGAACAAATAAGGGGCATTATAATCATGTAAATCCTTGAATAAATATCTGCTGCATGAAAAAGAGGTTGTCAGCATGAAACATGCTTTTTTATATGCTGAAACTTCATAAAACATTCAGAAATCTCAGTGTTTATGTACATTCATGTAATTTTCTGAAAATAGTGGCTTGTTTTGTAAAGTAGCTTATTGCAGGACATTATATTGAGTAAAAATTCCTGTAACTATAAAGATAGCAAGATGTGATAAAATAATTTGGACTACAAAATTTCAGTTTCCTTACAAGGATTAGTTAAAGTGTTTTTAGCTAACAACCACCCCCCTCCCCAAAACCTTATTCTTTTCTTGAGGAGTTTAACAAACAGAATACACATTGTGTAATATTATATTGAATTGACAAGGGAGGAATTTCCTGAAGGCAAAAGTTAGACCTAACGAGTTTATCCACACTGACAAAAAAAGTTATGTTTGGCACCTCATTTTCTTGATCTACATTGGCCCTGTAGTGACTCTGTTAATGCTACACATCATTGTAAGATGGCCATAACCAGCCACATATTTTGCCCTGCTGAACTTACCTCGCTTGTGGGGGACAATCTACATTTCCAGTCTTTCCATTAGTTTCAGCCACATGTCAATCGACACTCAACTTTTGTTCCCCTTTCATGCATGCCACCCGGTGGCGCAGTGGGTTAAACTCCTGTGCCGGCAGGACTGAAGACTGACAAGTCACAGGTTCGAATCCGGGGAGAGGCGGGTGAGCTCCCTCTATCAGCTCCAGCTCCTCATGCGGGGACATGAGAGAAGCCTCCCACAAGGATGATAAATACATCAATTCATCCGGGCGCCCCCTGGGCAACGTCCTTGCAGAAGGTCAATTCTCTCACACCAGAAGCGACTTGCAATTTCTCAAGTCGCTCCTGACACGACAAAAAAAATGCATGCCACTAAACATAGTTTTTCCTAAACAGAGGTGTGCTGGTGCTAATATACCGATATGTGAGTATCTGCAAACACAAACCTTTTTTAAAAGTTCTTAAAATTAATCTTGTGGAAATTATCACCTCCCACCAACCAATTCTGCCCACCACTAACTCCTCCCATCAATGTCACCTGGAGGGACAACCACACACCTAGAAGTCCAGATTTTCTGTAAAACATCAGGGCAATAGGTACATTTTTAAATCTATTTAAATCTCAAATAGATACATTGCAAACAAATGTTGTGTGTCAAGATGAGTATGAGGCTAGTGCAATTGTTTTTAGTCTGTGTAGACAAGCCCGTGAAGTGCACAACACTGCAGGTCCTTCTTTAAACAAAGAGCAGTAGTATACCTTGTCATACCTACATCACACTGTTGGAAGCTCCATGTGTCCTATTTCTTTGAGACAAAGGGAATATTGTGCAGTGTTATAGATTGGATCTTACATCAATACCTATTAGTCTGTGTCACGGTAAAGAATATATAATAACTAATGTATCCTTTCATTTGACTGTATCTTTTCTGTAGCTCTGCTTATTGTACTCCAGGTTGTTATTTGTCAGAAGCTAAGCAGGGTCTCTCACCTGCTCAGTGCTTAGGATGAGTGGCCTTCAGAGAGCATCAGTTGTGTCAGTAAGTGGTGTTGGTGGCTCAGTAGGGGGTATTTTTCCCTCAACTCAGTCTTAAACAGTGTATTGGTATAGCAATGACAAACAGTATCCTGGATGTGCATCTCAAAAGGTCCTTTCTGCTCTGAGGATATTAAAGCTCCTGCAAAACACTTTTAACACCCAGAGGCTCTTCACCTCCTGGGTACCGAATGACCATATTTTGATCTTTTGAAAGGGATGAGTGATTATGTCTGTACCAAGTTTATTTAGAAGGATTTGGAAGTTTAAACATCTCTTCATTTTTCCAAATCCATTCTAAACATTACATGATTTGTTGGCTGAAAACAGTTGCCAGCAATCCTTAAGGAAACTGCAACTTGAAGGTAATGAGTTTGTATTCTGCAGGGCATGTAAAATGCTTTGAAATCCTGTGAAGATGAAAGGTGCCAAGTGAATGTAAATGAACCTCATCCAGATAGTCATTTCATTCATACAAAGCTATGTGTTTATTTTATTTTTTACATAATGTTTCAAGTTTTATTACATTTATGTTAGCCTTTTGGAAAAAGCAAAAAGGAGATATGTAACAGTAATAAATATTAAGGAAAATATTTCAATGATGTTATATTAACAAAGATAGTCATTCATCTTGTAAGTCAGCATTTTAAAATACATGCGTAAGTTGTTTTGAAGGTTTTAACTGCAACTCCATATAGACAATGTGAGCAAACAAAAAATAGACACTTGTTTGGTGCCCTAAAGTTATTTCTGACTTATGGCAACCCTAAGAGGAACATATCACAGGGTTTGCTTGACAGAATTTATTCGGGGTGAGGGCCACTTGCCTTCCTCTGAGGTTGAGATATTGTGATTTGCCCAAGGGCACCCAGTGTTTTTCCATGGCCAAGCAGAGATTCAAATTGGTCTCCCAATATCCTAATTCAACACTCAAACCACTATACCACACTGCCTCTTATACTGTTTCTTTTTGTTAAAATCCACAAATGTTGATTCAGTTCAGATACAACTACCTCAAACTATCAAACCATGAGTTTAAAGGCTGAGAAAGACTTGTATGTCCACACATTTCTTCTCGTCATGGCCTTCCTTCTTGTCATGGCTTTCCTTCTATGCTTAATGTGGTGCAATTGTTTGAACCACAGGTTCGTGTTACCTCCTCATAGAGAAACTGGTTGAATCTTTCTTTATTAATGAGAAAATGATACCATGGTTTATTAATCTAAAATAGCTATTACATCAAGAAAAGGGTTTCTTGTTTGCTTTCAAAAGTGCTCAGAAAAAATTACTGATTCTTCCAAGCCAGGTCAAAATGAGGATCCATTCCTTACAGTAGACATACTTGACATACTAGAGATGATCCCAAATGTGATTCAGCTATCACCTGCAGTTTTTTTCTAGCTAACTATCACTGCATCTTGAGTGTTCATTTGTTCCCAAGATACAAAACCTTGCATTACCTCCTAGATTTGAAGTTTGTCCCAGCAGTCCTAGAGTATCTATTTGGAAAGTAGCTCTTAAGTGCTAGTTCATTAGTAGGGTTTCTACATACAAAATGTTTCCTTTTGAATTAAATTATTAGTGTGATACTTGATCTATTTAAGCATGGTCTTAGTTCTTTGTGCACATACTGACAATCAGTAAACATATATGTTAATGTACAATGCTGATAATACCAGGTACACATTAGAGTTCCCTAAATAGGAACAGTGACTATAACCAGTAAGATTAATGATAAATTACATATTTGAAGATAATAGGCTGTAACATGCTACAAAAAATATTTTTCTTCTGTTATTATCTCCTTTTCTATTGCCTGTCTTTGCTTGCTTTGTACTCAACATTCTCTTTACATTACTTGTATGACTTTTAGTGCAAAACGTAATTTGTTTGTTGCTGTGATGTCCTGCTTTTACAATGTAAGTATGGCTATAAGTTTTTGTATAATTTTTGTTCATAATTCATCATTTGTATATGAATATGTTTAACCGTTTTATTGCCCAAAGGCTATAAAAGGCACCCTCATTTTTATTTTTGTTTTTGTTTCCGTTGTGCAGACAAGATGTCATCTTCATATCATGGCAGTGATCTGGAAGATGATGGGCATAGTATGTGGTCAGAAGGTGCAGATGAAGGTTTTGAACTCACCCAGTACCTTGGGATGGATGTAGACTCAAAAACTGAAGAGTTGGTTTTAAATATCAGTTCTCGACTTCAGGCAGCTGTTGAAAAACTTCTGGAAACAATAAATGAAACCACCACTCAGGTAGATTTACTAGTTATAACCTTGATATTTGAAGTAGATGTTCCTGATGGAGTAAATAAAGTCCATTGTAAAAATATTTGCTGGTCTTTTATGGTGCCACGGATTTCTCATGGGATTTTGTTCAAGGTGGGAGTATCTTCTGGATATATGAACCAAAGAACGGTTCAACTGATTTTTGTATATTTTTGGAAATATTAACAGAAATTCTGTGATTAATTTCTATTGGTTGTGGTTAAATAGAGAAGGAATCAGAAAAGGGAAAAGGAGGAATTCATGGCAAACAGCTAGTGTATGAGTGCACAACTTTTTATTCATTTCTTATATGATGTCTAAGAGATCAGTATATAATTATGTATGAATTCTTCATTTAGTTTCTGTTGACTTTTAGTGTAGTATCGTATTTGCAGAGATGTGGTAATTATATGTAAAGACTATGCATCAAACAGGTATTCAGTTCTGTTAATAGCTCAGCAGCTTTTTGAATTAATGTTTCAACAAGCTAAAGTGAAAAATTAATCAGCAGGGCTAGAATAAAGCATACTGAATTTTTCTCTGCCTGTGACTGAACACAGTGTTAGTCTCAACCAGAAATGAGTAGGACATATTAGTCACCACGCAAACAAGACCTATAGTTTTCATTGGATCTACTCTTAAGTGGGACTAACATTCCATTTGACCTTATGTATGTGCATCTAAGGAATTTGAGTATTGACATGTCTGAGAAAGACACTTACAGCCATGAAGCCTCTTGGTCACTTAAATAAGAATCCTTACATTTCCTATCTGGTGATTGAGAAATTGTACTTACCGTGAAGGTTCATGCTGGGATGGCCAGGAGGAGCAATCCACTATGACTAGGTTTCACCCTTGCGCTCCAACCGGAATGGCAGGATCCAGGGTTCTTTTTCTGTTGAGCCATTGAGACCCCACCCCTTCTCTTGGAAAAATAAAGCACCTTATCTGGTGCTTTATTCTAAAAGAGTAACTTACCACTACTAAGCTAAGATAGATTGTTTCTAAATTTTTGGTCAGTCTCCTAATGGCATAATCATAGTGACCTTCGAGCCACTGTCATAGTATTAATACTTCAGACAGTATAAACCACTAAATCATATCCTGAACCTGCTATATATATATATATATCCTTACACTTCTCTAACTCTTACAAATGCTTTCTGCCATTTATGAGAATTCAGTTGCTATCATCATCATTTCAGCTTGTAATACTTCTGCATTGATCTTTTTTCCTAGATGATTTTTAAGCATTTTAGAATTACAACAACAACAACAATATTCATTATGGTCCATAGACCACCAGTATTTTATAATAATAATAATAATAATTATTATTATTATTATTATATTTGGATTTTATTTCATTTGCTACAGCTTATGTAATCATATTTTGAAAATCAAATGGTTCATTCCCTGGTCTTAAATTCATTTAAGAAATATCATGATTTGGATGCAATTTATTGTGTGTGTGCATATGTGTGTTTTAAATGTTCCTTAATTTGGAGCTCCACTTTCCCTCACTAATGTTTCTGGATTTACTCATAGGCTACACCTTTAAATCCTGCAAATCACCCTCATTAGAGGAAAAGAATATTTTACTCAAGTCATCAGAAACAAAGCCTAGCAACTGTCTGATATATATATAAAATTACTCCATCCCCTGAGCTACTGATATTTATGATTTGCTCCTTAAAAAAAATAACTAATGATATTTTAAAATGCCAGTTGCAGCTTCTGTGAGAGGTATCATTGCTACCACAATGCTCTTCCCCACTTTGGAGGCATTGCCTCTCAGCTTTTTAATTTTTATTTATGCTCATTCTCAGTGTCCTGCTGAGGAGCGGTCAACTGGGCAGCTTGTTTTTTCGGCTGCTGCTGTCCTTCAATCTGCTTTTCGGCTATTGCTAGGACTAAAATACTTATTTATCTTTCACTCTCAGACAGCAAAGTTATTTCTGTTCTTTAAATCAATTTGTTAAGGAGGAGAGCAAAGCACAGCAGTTTTCAAAATGGCTGGTGTTTTCAAAATGACAGTTGCAGCCTTTTGGGAGAAATATCATTGTTACTGCAATGTTCGTCTCCACTCTGGAGCCATTGCCTGTGAGCGCCAGTTTTCAAAATCGAGTTGCAGCTTACTGTGAGATGTTTCATTGCTTATCTTTCCTAATTTTTTTACTTGTTACTTATCTTTACTAACATCCTTGCTTTTTTAATTTTGTCAGAGAAGGGAAACATGACTGTTTAGTTAGCCAGGATAGAAAAAACTTGGAGAAGGGGGTGGAGTCTTAATGGCTCAACTGAAAAAGAACCTTGGATCCTTCCATTCCAGTTGGAGCATGGGGGTAAAACCCAGTTGTAGTGGATGGCTCCTCCTGGCTATTCTAAAAATGGGAGTTCACTGTTGTATGTTTTTGTGGGATCATATTTTGTTTTTCAGATCTTTTTAAAGTCTGTGTTTTTAGTTCATGTGATAATGAATTAATTTCTCAAAATATATTTTTTTATTTATTACCATTATAAATCAAGCCTGCACTTCAACTGGTCCTTGGTGATTTTACAAATGCAATAAAACAATAATAAGACTTAAAATGTTTAAAAAAATACAGGGAAGAAAACTTTCAACATTATAAATGTAATATTAAAAATTGCAAATGATCTTAAACACAGTTAAAGCTTGACATAACATCAGTGTCCTCACTTCCCATCCAAACAAAGTACAGGAAACAGAACACCAATTTAGCCCGTGAATGAAACACTTTTTTTCCTTCAGTTATCATGGCTTCATTCCTGCTTTCTTTGGAGGCATACATATGGCTCTCAAGGATTTGTTGTTGTGTAAAGGAAAATGCCTAGACAGAAACATTGCAAAGTAGCAAAATATCATTCATTTAGTTCTTTAACATGCCACCACTGTGCTGAATAGGAGGCCGCGGTGGCGCAGTGGGTTAAGCCCTTGTGCCGGCAGGATTGAAGACCGACAGGTCACAGGTTCGAATCCGGGGAAAGCACGGATGAGTCCTCTGCGGGGACATGAGAGAAGCCAAGGATGGTAAAACATCTAAAACATCCTGGTGTCCCTTGGGCAACATCCTTGCAGATGGCCAATTCTTTTACACCAGTTCCTCAAGTCGCTCCTGACACGGAAAAAAAACTGTGCTGAATGTGAAATAGTTCCTCATTTTGTTTTGCTTTGTTTCCACTGTTTAGTGCTCATGATGGGTTTGACTGTTTGGCATTTCTTATTCATCTGGTAACTTTGATGCTAATTATTGAGGATATCATAAAGTTTATAGGTTTGCTATTGTGTGCCTTCAAGTCATTTCTGACTTCTGCCAACCATAAGGTAGCCCTGGCAGAGGATTTTCTTGGCAAGATATTGTTTGGAGTGGGTGTGTTTTGCTTTCATCTGAAACTTTGTAAATGCTTATTGGCAATATCACCCTTCATTAGATAATAAATAATTAGGTTCAAGAAAACTTTCCTCAGAGTATTTATTTTGCTGGATTCAAAGCAATATGTCTACCCATTTGTAAAACTTTTTGTGACACCAGAATTCTCCTCCTCCCCATTAATAACACTTTTGGGGCACCATCCTATTAATGATGATGATGTAGTAGTTGCATGCCTTCAAGTTGTTTAGAATTTATTTTAGTAACCCTAAGGCAACAATATCATGAGTTTTTCTTGGCAAAAACTCAGGATGCCTTTGCCATCATCTAAGGCAAGGCTGATGGAGTATGACTTCTCCAACACCACCCAATGAGTTTCCATGGTGGAGCAGGATTCATATGCAGGCATTAAATTACACTATGCACTATGCTGTTGTTTTGTTTGTTTGTTTTTTGGACAATGTGCAACAATTGAATCTTTGTGGTTGTTCTACATGATGACAACCATGTTTATTGTTGTCATATGAGCATTTTTGTACCATGTTACTCTCCAGCATAGGGAGTGTGCTATGGAAGGGGACCATAACCTGAGATACTCATGTACAAGTCTATAAATTTTACTCAGAAAAGACCCAGAAATATGGGTTGACTTAACCACTTTGTGAGTATGAAAAGCAACATTTCATAGTTAACTTTTAACGTACCCTGCAAAAAGCATGTTTGATCAATTGTGACAGGATTTATTTCAGTGTTTATGTCATTCTGTTCTCAATCCTCACTTTCCATCCACCAAAAATAATGAAAATTAAGTGAGCAATATAATAATTATTTCTGTATATTGCAATGAGCAACAACAAATGACTTTTAAAACATTATCATGAGGTAGAGAAACAAAATAATTTAAAAAAACATACTTCTGGCCAGGGTGGTCCATGCCTTGGTCACCTCCAGATTGGACTACTGCAATGCGCTCTACGTGGGGCTGCCCTTGAAAACGGCTCAGAAGTATGATAATAATGTACTTTAAAAAGAAATGTTATTACAGAGCAACAAGCAGGAAATGCCCACCAACCAAGTTAAACAAAGGCTTCACCTCTTTTTGTCAATAGGTAATTTATTCACAGGTTATAATATATAAATAATTATTCTTTTTGTCTACTTCCAGAGGAAGTAGATGTTATTTGGCTGACATGTTTCTTTTGTGAATGTGACCTGTCAAGGAACGCATTGATTTACAAAACAGAAATGTTGCTAGGAATTTTGGAAAGTTTTGAACAATAAAAGTCTGAAGAATTACTTTGCTCTCGTAATCATTCAGAGTGAAGCAAAATGAAATTCTTTGGGAAAAGAGATACGATTAGAACAATTATCTTAGAGTTCTATGGCTATTTTTAAAAAGCTTTTTAGAAAGTGTGAGAAGGACTCTAATAGTCTTGATGTTTCCAGACCTTCCTTTTTTGAACTATGACTAGGATTCTGAATCTTGCTGGGCAAGGTTTATGGTGGGTGTGTTAATTCAAATTCCACCTGTCTGTGTACCTGCAATAAAGAAATGAAACCACTCCCATTGTCCTGGCTTCTTTCTCAGCATTGAGGCACAACCTGTTGCTTTTACAGGATGGCAGTTTTATCTGACTCCTGAACAACTCTTTCTTTGACCCATCAAAAGAATAAAGGGTGAATGGCATTCCACTTTAGTAACGTATTGTTGCCTTTCTTTCGTCAAGGTTTTTAAAACATTGGCAGCTGCTGCAGATTTTTGTTGTAGTGGCCTGACCCTTTGCTGCAGGGTGCATGGTCGAATAATGAGGGTGATATTTCTTTCCTGCGATGACTGCCTGGCTGGTGTTGCTATTCATTTTGTTTCAAATACCTTTTTGGAGTTGGCTTTATGGAAGAAAATCTGTGAAGCTGTGAAGCTGGCTATTGTTGACACTTTATTTCCCTTCACTTGTTATTTACCTGGGACTTCCCTGTACTTGTGGTTACTTATCCGAGTGTGAACTGATAGTTCTTGGCTCTCGGTGGCGTTCTGAGTAAGACAAGTGGTGTGCTGCTTTGCCTTTTCCCCCAGAATATTCAAATCTAGTGTCGCCAAGGCAATTATCTGATAAGAGAAGGCAGCAACACTTGGTTGTGGAATGGATTCCTACAGTGCATACTGGGCATCAAATCTGTTCAGTGGCTTGAAGTCAGAAAATAGCCAAGAAGAAAATTCTTACGAAGTTGAATCTCGTGTGCCTTTACCATATCCTTTTCCTTTTACTGATGACTTGGATGAAAATAATGCTGTGGTTGTCAATACTTCAATTTTTCATATTAGCCATAAGAAAAATGGACACAGATTAAGAGTGGTTTCAAAAATTTCTTTGCCTTCACCTCCTTATTCAGTAAGTATGAGAGAACATCAAGAAATTTCTGGTTGTATCTTATAACACCTGTTGCACATTGTAAGGGGAAATGCTTTAAGCTGTATACTTGTTAATGTCATTGTATTTAGTGTTGTTGATTATTTTGTAATGAATAGTCAGACTTTTCAGAAATCATTGACACTATTCAGGAAAAATCAGGATTATGCATAAAAAGATCCTGGCGTTGTGATTTTACCTTTATCATTTAACATAAAAGATTAGAATTTTGTTTTTGATCTCCCCCTTTTGAAACTAATGTTTATCATATTTTAGAACAATTGATTTAGTATAATGGATATTTGTATGCTTCTATTGACTAAACTGCTTTATTGACAAATGCTGACCATTGTGATAATTTCATTCTAGATTGTCCAAGTCTAAATGCATGGTCATGACAATCTAGCATTATTTGCTAGTATTTTTAAAACAGTTGTTTAAATAAAGTAGGAGTATATTTTGTAGCACATATGAGGATTATTTGTATAGACCACACATAGATGGGTATCTTATATCCAAATAAATGTTTATAATTTTCTGTAACATTTTAAAATGTTATGCCATGGAAGTGCCAACATGATATAGTGCTTTAAACATTGGACTATGACTTCAGAGATTATGATATGATTTCTCAGTCAAGGAAACTTACTCTGTTACCTTGGATGAGTCACACACTCTCAGCCTTAGAGGGTAGTAAAGGCAACTGCCTCCTGAAAAAAAATTGCCAAGAAAATCCTATGATAGGTTTGTCTTAGAACAATTGCCGTAAGTTAGAAAAATCTTGGAAGGCACACCACCATAACAATATGGGCTGCATTTTCAAACATGTAGGTAACATTTAAACCTGTGGGGCTGCACTGGGTTCTGGCTGTTTATTGGTATAATTTTCTTATCTTAATATTTATTTGTGGAACAACAATTTACTATATAATGGTGACTACAGATAATTCCAGATGAATTTTTATATTGCATTTGGGCTACCACATTACTGTGCATTTTTCCAAATTTCACCATTTTCTACTTGTAATTCTCCTGTTAGTTCATACTTCAATTTCTTGTCTTTTTTTCATCTTTATCTTATCAGCAATCTATCCAGGAAGAAAAAGACAAAAGAGCTAAACTTTTTAAAAATTGGTAGCATTAAAACTGTCTACCTGGGAGGCACTCATCTTTTCAGTCTTAACTGATTAGTCAGAGTATGACTTCGTTAATATTAAAGAAGTAGGTGAAAGTAGAAGGACTTTGCTTGATAAAGCTGTGCAAAGCTGAACATAGTATTGCAAGATTTCTAGTAAGTGAATGCATTATAAAATATCCACCATTAACTTATAAAAACAAAGGTGTGGATTCTTTTATTCTCTGCAGTTAAACAAATACGTGCTCTGTCGTTTTGTAATTCGAGCCCTACATGAAACGTCAGCAGCCTCATAATTTCCTCAGCAGCCAGACAGGATGTTGTGCCAGATATCAGAAAATATGTATAAATAAATTTATGCCATATTTAATTTAACTTAATTACATGGTTCTAAAATGATATTTTACCAAGTCTGATTTATGATCAAATATATTCACCAGCTGATTCTTTGTCATTGTTTAGAGAACTGTTCAGACTAGAGAGACAGGATTTTGGCACTTGCAGCAAATATGAAATACTGGTCTTTGGAATTACTGGATTTTTTTACATGTTATTTCCAAAGTCTGCTTGCTAGGTAGATGTTTCTACAAACTAAACATTAGGTGGAAAACATGGCTCAGTGTTCCAAAGGACATTTAGCTTGTAATAAACTTTGACTATAAGGTTGTTTCAGACTCATTGTGATTTCTGACTTTTGGTCTAACAGTTTTGTTTCTTTCACCCATATGAATATTATCCAGAAATATATTTTGCAATATTTGAAAAAATAGAAATAGTTCTCAGTTTTAATTTTTTATTGATTTTCATAAAGTGATAACATCGAAAGAGGGAGAACAATACGTAGAAAGAAAAGTTAAGAAGTTAAGGTCACTACAGTTGGTAGTAGGGTAAGACAATAGGAAAGGTGGGTAGGGGGAGGGTAGGGGTGTGTGGGACAGGGGAAGGTGGGGAAAGGGGGAGGGAGGAGTGGGTTATTGGTCGCTTCCGTTTGGTCCACAGAAGGATTATATATTATTATTTGAGTCCATTGTCATTTATTGGTTTGAGTTCCATATTTCCTGTTTTTGTTTGTTGTTGAGGTTAGTTCTGACAAACAATTACTATTATTGGGTTGTTGTAGGTTTTTCCGGGTTATATGGCCATGTTCTAGAGGCATTTTCTCCTGACGTTTCGCCTGCATCTATGGCAAGCATCCTCACTACCTCTGAGGATGCTTGCCATAGATGCAGGCAAAACGTCAGGAGAAAATGCCTCTAGAACATGGCCATATAACCCGGAAAAACCTAAACAACCCAGTGATTCCGGCCATGAAAGCCTTCGACAATTACTATTATTATTATTCAGACTTTTGGTCTGAGTTTTGTTTCTTTCACTCATATGAATATTATCCAGAAATATATTTTGCATTATTTGAAATAGTTCTAACAATGATACATCTCATACTTTACCTCAGTCCTAGTTAGATGAAAGATAGCATGCACTAAAGATTGTATTAAATACTACAAAACTGTTATTTAATACAGAAAAATCTGCTATATTTTGACATGAACTAGGAAGTATTGAGTTCCGGCACTCAGATGCGGATGTGGTCATGTGACAGGGTAATTCATTGAACTGTAGTGTGCAGGTATTTACTTATGTTATTAACTACACTGTGTTGAGGCAATAAAGTTTTGACTGAGAAGCCTGTAGCAATTAATGTAAAGGGTGCGTGTGTGTGTGTGTGTGTGTGTCTACCTGTTGACTTAAAGTGACTGCATGAATTTTGTGGAGTTTTCCTAAGCAAGAAATACTCAGAGGATTTTGCCAGTTCCTTCCTCTAAAATATATCCTACTGTACCTGGTATTCATGGAGTCTCTCATCCAAGTACTTACTAGGGTTAATCTGCTTAGCTTCCAAGATCAGATGGGAACTGGTACTTTAAAAATAACATTTTATTCTCTTATTCCATAGCTTGAACATGCTAAAGTTACACAGACAGAATTGATGCGAGAATCCTTTAAACGAGAACAAGACACCACTGAATTACTCAGATGTCATGAAGAATTACAAGAGCGATTTGATGAAGAGGTTAAAGCTAGAGAGCAGTTGGCACTGGAGCTCAGTAAAGCAGAGAGTAAGTGATGAGTCATCTGGTATATAAGGCTGACAGATCATTTTTCTCTAGTTTCGTGATCTCTGGCATCCCTTTCCAATGTTCAGACAATTACAAAAATATCCCCTTCCACACTGCAGTAAAGGAGACTGCAAGTAAATAGAAAGGTAATTCAAATCATTATGAAAGAAAGAAAACTGGGCAGAAAAAGAGTGCACACAACATCAAAGAATGCAACACAGTTGAGTGTCTTCTCTAAAAGCATAGGGAAAGATACTAACAATGAAAAGGAGAAGGGAATTTTAGAAGTTTTGTATAATCTATGATGTAACTTTTTCTTCCTGGCTTGAACTTCAGACTAAATTAAGTTTTTAAAATTTCCTTTTAAAGACTACCATTGCCACCCCTTTTTTTCTGATATGAACAACATAATTTACTTGTGTGTTTCTCGGTGGAGAACATTACTAAAAGAAGATTTTAATTTTTAATTTTGCTCTGGCATATTTTATAAAGAAGACTTTCAACAACTTCAATGTTTTTAGTATTTATCATGCCAGTCATTGTATATGAATTAGAACTTGTATAACAGATTGTATATGAGTTAGAACTTGTATAACAGATTTCTTCATCATGGTCTTTGTGACATATGGTATTTCCTGCACCTGCACACATATGGTATTTCCTACACCTGCACAGTCAGAGATGGAATCTTCTAGAAAGCTCTTGCTAGTCTGTCATATGTGCGATTTCACAGAGACCAGACAAAGTAATGGTTGCTTACCTGTGACTGTGTTTCTTTGAGTGTTCATCTGTGAAATTTCCATATCTCCGCCCATCCTCCCCACTGTTGTCATGCCTTGGCCCTTCAAGCTGCTACTGTGCAGCGAAAGAATGAGATGGTAGCCCCTCCCACTGGCTATATACTCTATGGGGAGAGTGGGTGGGGCTTCCGCCAAAATGTATCAAGAGCTTTCTAGAAGATTCTGTCTCTGACTGTGCGGACACAGGAAATATCGTATGTGCAAATTTCACAGATGACCACTCAAAGAAACACTGTTACAGGTAAGCAACCATTACTTGCATGGCAACATACTATAACCCATTGTCAACAGGGTAACACCCATTTCTCAGAGTATTCTGCAAAAGGGTTTGAAATAAAATTTTCAGCAGTTAGGGCCCAAACATAATACTGTACTATTTTTATTACTACTTTGTCAAATGATTTTTAGCTGGCAGAAAGCGAGCTGTTTTCAACACAAGATAGCTCTTCAGTAAACTCCTATCCAAAATCTACACTACCTTTAAAGACCACCATTGCCAGTTTACTGAAGAGCTATCTTGCATTTGGGCTGCTCTTTATACTTCTATTAGGTGGGCCAAATGCAAGTGGGCACCATGTAAATGTTAATTAAATTTTATTTATGGCACTTCCTTTGGAGAAGCATTTATGAGCTATGACACTGATGCACCCAACATCTTTATAACTTTGCTTTGAATGTTCAAAACAACATGACAAACAACATGAACATTTATTTCTGCTGTCATTTTGAAATATGTACTTGGACAATAGGTGCCATGCTTTCTTTCAAGCATTTATTTTCTTCCGATAGATTTTATTGATGGCTATGCAGATGAAAAATCACTTCTGGAAAAGCAAATCCAGGAAAAAACAGATGCAATAGACCATCTTGAGCAAGAGCTTCTTTGTACAGGTAACAAATTACAGGAACTAGAGTCTGAGCGACAACAGCTTCAAGAGGAGAAAGAGTTATTCTTCAGACAAAAGGATGCTATGAAAGCTGATGCAGGACCCATAGAACAACGTATGTATTACAATCTTTCAAAGATGTTGACTGGGTTTACAAATTAATAATGTCAGTATTATTTTGTTGACATACAGAGATGGGGAGGAGACAGAACTACTAGCTCATTTTCCTTCTGTAAACCTGTGCCAAATGTAGGGAACAGTTGTGCCATGGTAATTGCTCTGTGTTTGTGGAATTGAGTGAATTGTAACAATTGGAGCTAGGTGAGTTGTAAAGCAGAGCACCTACTATGCTCCAGATACCTTCACCACAATCATACAATGAAAAAAAAATCACTACATATGAGATATTCAGGGTATCTTAAATCAAGATCTCAATGTCAGAACTATTGCAGCTGGAAATCTCTAATTACCCAAGCTCATTTTGTCTTTTCATAATTACTTGGTTTAAAAGATGAAGGTTAACAATATGCAGAGAGAAATGTTTACGTTATTTATTAAGTCTACTAACATGCACAAGTACCACAAGACATAGTTTCTAACTCAATGTGTTCAGAATTAATGGAGTATGAAGCTGTTTATTGCTTACACGGTTATAAAGAAACAGTGTTATAATCTCACTGTCTTGGGCAGCATGGTACAGCATGACATACATTCCTTTGTAGAACTGTAATTGAAGACTTTAATCCCAAAGTGAGCCATGTCTTTAGTTGTAATTAAAATATTTGTAAAATTGTCCTTTCTCTAATCCCAAAATGTGTATATTCCAACATTCTAGAACTGCTGGAATTTTCTCTCCAATGACAGCTGGAGAACTGCATTATAACCACCCACACCTCTGTTGTAGATGGTAGAGGTACAGATGGTTACCTTGTAGAGGGTGTTATACATCTTACCTGTCTGGCATTATCAGTAGCTACATGAATCTTAAAGTATTAGAAATTACAGCAGAGCTAGTAAACACAGATTTAAGGAATTATAATTCATTCCTGTTAGTACGATGAATTCTTGTACAACACTCTAGTCAGCATTTGTTTATTATTTAAAGTGGATTCTGGCACAATATAGTACTCTATATATTCTTGTATAAATCTAAAAATTCTATCCAAAAAAATTATACCAAAAACATGGATTAACTTATCCATGGGTTAACGTGACTGCTGTACCTTAACTCTTATCAAAAAAAGGAACCATACAAGAGCTTAGTCCATCCCAGGAGAACCTAAAAGAATGACTAACCTCTTCATCCTTTTTGAACACCTGGGAGGAGAAATGGCAGCGGTGGCCAGGGGCAGCTAACCCACTGAGGCAGCATTGATGCCTTCCCTTCTCTGTTGAATTATCCCCAGTTTATCCACAGGTCATATCAAAATCCACAGTTTTGGCTCCAAAACTTCCCCCAACTTATACATAAGTATATACGGCAGCCATGTCTCATGTCTCTCTCATCCATCAACAATATTCAGAACAACATTTTATAATAATTCTGTGAGATTGACTAGCTTAAGTGATGGCATTTGCTTCTAGTCTGTTATAAACTTCATAAAGGAGCCACCCTTTGCCCAAATATATCGTGCTCAGGAAACAAAATCTGTATTTTGATTATTATATTGTGTTGTGTTGACCTTTTGTTGAGTACTACATCGAAAAAATGGACAATGCTTGTTGAATATGAATAGGTGTTTGTTCAACCAATATTTACCCTTATAAAGCAGTTCATGATGTAATCCTGTGTTTAGCCCTGTATTCAAACTGCTTCATTAATGTAGGTAAAATTATATTATGAAGGAACTTAAGGAGAAATATGTGTTCAACTGCATGTGAAATACAATATGCCAAAGAGCAATGGCAATTAAAAAGATAGTAATTAACATTACTTTTAAAGAAGTATAGTATTTAGAGCTGTTGATACTGTGTTTTTTTTAATTCCCTTGTAATCAGTAACTTTAGCATCAGGTTATCATTTTGAATGCACAATGGAGCAGCTGTGATATCAGTTGGCTGTTCATAATACTTTCTTTAATAAGGTGTTCTACATTGGTAGGAAAATGCTAAACTCTTGTACTTAACCAATTAATGATGCATTTCTTACATCACCAGGCATTTCATTGAACTTCACATTATGTCTTCAGCTTCACTTTTCTCATACAGTGTTGCACCTTGAGAAAAACTATAGATGGCATGTGAATTACGTTTGCTTCTTGTTTTTTCTGTTCTCCTAGGCCTAGTAGATGCTGCAGTCGATGCAGCTTCCCAAGCAGGTGTGTTTGTATATTGCATGGCCAATCTTTCATTGGGTGGCAGATTTAACAGCTACTGATTCTTATTAATCATGGTCTCTCTTTGGGCTTTCTGCTTACTGACATTAACATCAACTGGCCTGCAGCTTTCGTACTGTATTTCATGCCCACGGTGTCCTTTTTTAAAATAACAATTGCTCACAGTTTTTAAATGTAATACATTCATAACTTTATAAAAAGCAGATTCATCAAATAACCATCATCTTGGTCACTCAGTGATTTTGGAGTTCAGGTTTGTTTTTAACTACAGATGAGAATATATTGGCTAAATATGACTTCTGTATTGACACATGATGATTAAGCAAACAAGGATGATGTAAGATGATGGTACCCAAAGATCTGTATTGTGTAGTGCGAAATGGTAGCAATAACAATTATTGTCTGGTGACTTTTCTTTCTTTGGCTTCAGTGAAAAAGATTCTGGACGATATATGTGTATTTGTAATAAACATAGTTTAAAAATGGCTGGTGAGAAACTGTGGAAAATATGGGCACCATTCCACCCCACAAAATCCACAATTCTACTCCTGACACAACCAGAAGCATTACTTCTGGGTCTGGGAATCAGCAAGAGTATTGTTTATCTTACATTTGAGGGGATGAGGTTAAGGGGAAGCCAATCTACCATATACTTATGGCAGTTGGTGTACATTAGCCATTTCTTCAGCCAGTTCTTTTCAAAGAAAATTGTCACTATGAGGACAGTAAAACAAATTTCCAAGAGCTACATGTAGTCAATGGATTATACTTTCCCCTCTCTGGCTTTATACTAATGAGACATATATACATCCTTTATCTTGATAGTCTGGCTGTATATAATGTTAGACTACATGTATATTATAGGCCCCTTCTGATATTCCAGCAGTGATGTAGGAATACCATCACCATGTTCCCTTTATATCCAGCTTTGGTGGCATAGAAACTATAGCTTGGCTTCCATTCAGCATTACCGCTTACTACAGAAAGCACTTCAGTTTTACTGGGGCGGCATGGTGCTATTTGCTGCAGCAACTGCCACTGTCCTAAGGGCTCTGGCACTCTAAACTATGAAAAACACTGGCAGGGTTATTGTCTGCAAAACAACCCTAGCTGCAGAAAATCCCCCTCTGTTTTTCTTGTACCTCATCAGCTGAATGTTCGTAGTACTTTTATATTGAAATGTTGTATGCTATACTTGCTGGAAAATCTGTGTTGACTTGGGTCAGTCGTACTGGATGAGAAGATAGTTGGGTTTTAATATATATCTAAACTTTCCCCAGTGTTAATTAAAATCTGTGTCCTTAACTGTTTGCGGTGATGGGCTTTGTAGCTAGATAACCAATTAAATCTGTGTGTTGTAAGGAAAGCTGAGAGGCCTCAGTCTTTTCTTCTGGGGTTTTGTGTGATTTTTTTGGTGATAACTTTTCCCCTTTTATTGAGAGATACCACATAATTTTGATAAAACCCAAACCTATTTCCATCCTTTGTTACACTGGAGCATGAACAGGCACTCTTGGGAGTGGTTTTGTTTTGACAAACTAACTTAACTGGGTACATCTAAGCATACTTGATTCTTTTATAAAAACAGAGTTACTGGCAGAGACAGAAAAGCTGATGAAGGAAAAAATAGAAGTGCAGAAGCAAGCAGAAAAAGAATATGATTACCTTCAAAAGCAAGTGAAAGCATTGGAAACTGATATAGAAGAACAGGTCAACCGGTTTTTCGAACTAGAGCAAGAAAAGAATGTCGAGCTAATGGATCTAAGACAACAAAATCAAGCTCTAGAGAAACAGCTGGAGAAAACAAAAAAATTTCTAGATGTAAGTAAGAAACACAGACTTTTTACAGTGCACTGTGCTATAAATAAAATATATTGGGCAATTGGTTCTTTGATAAATGTACAGAGAAGGAAAGTTGTGCCAACTATCTGTCTGCTTTCTTTTTTCAGTGTTTTTCACATTCCAGTAGTCACAAATGTGATATTTTTGGCAGTGCTGCTATACAAATCTGCTTCTGTATTATGTCATTAATGGAAATAATCCAGTATCTCATTATATGGATTTGAAATGGTAAAGTGTTTGCTGCTTGTATCTGAAACAGAACAAGCAAGTACCATGTATTGATGATGATGCTTCTTTTGCCATAAGAAATATAATGGTTTACATTTCAGGAACAGGCAATTGATAGGGAGCACGAGAGAGATGTATTCCAGCAAGAAATACAGAAACTTGAGCAACAGATTAAGATTCCACAAAGATTTCAGCCAGTCAGTGAACATCAAAATCGAGAGGTAAGATAAGGGGATTTTTAAAAAAACACACACAACCCTTTTAAAACGTAAGTTTAGATTGGTGACAATGCTACGAAAATAAAACTTGCACAAGTATCATGATCGTGTGCCTCTTACCTTGCCTTTTTTCTTTACGACCATGCACCTTCTTCAGTTTGAAGATTTAGTATCCTGTTGCATTTGAACCAGAGTGCTCTGGCATAAAATTTGATTGCAAACCAGAAAAAATGTGTATTTTTGATATAGATAAGGTCTGCAGTCCATTTATTTGATAGTAAGCTCTATTGACTGAAATGAATCTTTTGAATAAATGTGAATTCATTCCACATTTTATTCTGCAAATTATTTTAATAGTTTCCTCTGTAATCAGTTACAGCAAGGATTACATTTTAAGCACTCTTGCTTTTTCACCAGCATGTCTTTTTAAAAATAGTAATCACAGCCTGAAGCCCCTGGTGGCACAGCGGGTTAAACCGCTGAGCTGGTGAACTTGCTGACTGAAAGGTTATTGATTTGAATATGGGGATTGGTGTGAGCTCCCACTGTTCAATAGGTAACCGCTCCGGCTGGAAGGTAACGGTGCTCCATGCAGTCCTTCTGGCCACATCAACTTGGAGGGTCTACGGACAATGCCAGCTCTTTGACTTAGAAATGGAGATGAGCACTACCCCACAGAGTCAGACACGACTAGACTTAACATCAGGGAAACCTTTACCTTTACATTTAATCACAGTCTGCAGAATGTCATGTGTGGGTTTTTCACCTGTTGCAAGTTGTGTTAAAATATTCATCAAAATAATAACAATGGGGTAGATTACAAAGTAGGACAAGACATAACAGAGAGTACTTTTGAAACAAAACATCACAAAGCTGAAGTCTTTAGAAACCCTTGCTCATTCTTTAAGGATGCCAGAAAGTGAATGGCACATTGAAGAAAAGCTTCATTCTGCAGACACCCAATGAAACAATGGCTGCTTTCAAAAGTACACTGAAATTTCATCGTGATCTTCATCTGTTACTTTATAGCACTACTTTTTTGGTTGGATTCAAAATGCTTTTTTGCCTTTTTTCTGATAAGACTTTCTGTTTATATTTTTGTATATTTTTGTCTATAGATTTTCAGCTAATTGAGGGAGATGTTCTGATGCCATTTCTTTAATGAAGTATTTCAGTGCACTTCTATAAAAAATGTATTCAGAGCTCTGTGCGGTCTGTCTGAAATTCTCTGTGTAGTGGCAGAATATGATACATAGGTACAAATAAAAGTTAAAATCTGGAAAAGTTACCATTGTAGAAGAACAACTGGTTATCTTGGCTTCTATGGAAATATGGACTACAATATGAGGGGGGTGGGGAAACCAACATACTTTGAATAGTTCTAATATTAGTAACGATTGATAAAGGGTTTTTTTTTCCAATTATGCAGTATTTTTCTGGGCAACAGAGTTAGCATGGTTTTAGTTTGTGACAGATTCCAGTGATTGTCTGTTTCAGTAAAATAGAGTTTTAATGCTACTTAAAAGACTTGGGTTTTATTGAATTGTTTGTTGAACTTTTTATGGTTCAAACCCACTTAATCAAATGCATACCATGCTATTTACAGTTGTAACCATATGCATTAATTTATATGCATGCAGGGAGAGTAAAAATATAAAGTACCAACAGGAGAGTCAAAAGGCATTTAAAATGTAACAGATACAGATTGTGGCATTTCTCTGCAAAGCTCAAGCATTTTTAAAGTACATAAAGTTGCCAAATCACTCATTTCTTTATTATTATTATTATTATTATTATTATTATTATTATTTGTGTTTTGTAGAAGATTTGAGACTTCAGTTTATTTTTATTAGTATTTACTGTCAGGTTTTGTTAATCCTTTTTACCTTTCTCAAATGCTTCATGTCTTTCTCAAGAACTTCTTTCTGATTGCCAGATTTCTTCATTTCTTCTTAAGCTCTCATTCTTCCATCTTTCTCACCTATATTCTTTTGACTTCTTATTTTAATAGCTTTTTTTGGTCTTGGTACTTCAGAAATTGGAGTTTTCTTCTTGTTGCCTCTGCTTCTTTTTCTCCTCCACCATTCAACTTGAGAAACCACAACAAATCTGCATTTGAATGCACGGCCCATAGTAGCATACATCTTCTAAAGCCTTCACCAGAAAGCTTTGTCATTCATAATTTAAAATTTTCAGCAGATTTAAAATAGTATCCCTATTGTTCCCAGGTTGAGCAGTTGATGAATCACCTCAAAGAGAAAACAGACAAATGCAGTGAGCTTTTACTCTCGAAGGAGCAGCTTCAGAGAGATGTTCAAGAACGGAATGAAGAAATTGAAAAATTAGAGTGCAGAATCAGTGAACTGGAACATGCTTTAATGGCGAGTGCAGACAGTTTGCAAAAGGTATTTTTCATGTGGGAAATCTGCTTTATTATCAACAGATCACTGATGTATTTACTAATTAAAAATTGTGAATTGAGGAATTATGATAACTAATATACTTGCTTTCAAGGTGGAGGAGAGGAAGCAATTTGGCTCTTCAGCGATAAGGGGAGAATTACCCCTAGAAGCACAGCTGCAGGCTGAGCAAGAAGCTGTAGACAGGAAAGAAAAAGAGGTGGAGTATTTCAGTTTTTCCGATATTTTAAAACCTTTATATAAATCTTTTAAATCCAACATAATAAGGGGAGAAAGGTGCACCAAAACCAGCAAAGCCAACTGGTTTCAGTGTTCAAATATGACTTCCTTCTGCTGGCCAGCTGTGAGGCCTAGGCTGAAATGTAGGAAGCAACTGACACTTTTGATGGATCCCATATGTCTCTGCTGAGGAGATCAGAGCCATCAATTTCCTAATCAAATCCATCATCCTAGCCCTTGTGGTATGCCAAAGAAACTGAGATGTGCCATGTCTGAATATTAATTTCCTGTTCCTGATTTCTGCTAGCATGATCTGTCCCCTTGTGTGCACCCACTACTTTTCACTGTTGAGGATGAGGAAACAGAAGCAATCCATATACTTTGCCATGTTGGTGCATATTACTAAACATTCTTAAGTGTTTAAAAGTAAATATAAAATCTTGTTTCTGAAATTAAGAATTGAACTGGATTCTGCCTTACAACACTTATTATCCCTTCGCCACTTATTTTGGACATACAGATCATAAATCTCGAAGAACAATTAGAGCAGTTCCGTGAAGAATTGGAAAACAAAAATGAAGAAGTGCAACAGTTGCACATGCAATTAGAAATCCAGCGAAAAGAGTCTGCTACACGACAGCAAGAACTTGAACAAGAAAATAAATTATTCAAGGTAATTATTTAGAAAGGATTTTTTTCCTTCTTCCCTTGAATGAAAATCATGACTTAAATCCAATTGGTATTCCCAGTGAAAGTAAAACCATTCAGTCAATGGAGCTTACATAACTGTTGACTGACCAAGTTTGTTTCTTTTGGAACAGTGTGTTCTTATATTTATATTCAACTGATGAAGTGAAGGAAGTACAATAAGTTACATTCTATGCTGCTCTTTTTTGTCTGTAGGAAGATATGGAAAAAATGGGACTAGCCATTCAGAATCCTGATGATACTTCTATAAAGAACCACCATCCAGTTGCTGGAAAATGTGTACAGATAATGCATGAAAAGGAGCAGGAAATAAATGATCTCCGTGAACAAATTTCAAAACTTCAGCTGCAACTTGAAATTGCAACAGATAACAAAGTACATGTTTTCTGGATTTTTTTAATGTTTATGTTGCAACCAGTTAAAAGTCACAATAAGATTTAGAACACAAATCATAGTATTTAGTAATATTTCTCATTTCTAAAGCCAAGTTTTCATGAATGCTGATTTCTGTTATGTTGACTGCAACTTGTAATTTTTGTGTAGTTCTGTGTAGATTTTAGTTTTAAAGTCTCTCCAGGATCAAATCAATGTGCATCCAGTTTACATTACTGAATCTCCATCTTCTTCTTGACATCTGTACTTCAGATGTTCTCACTGTATATAAACTAATAATCTTATGTATAGTATTCTATCCACTTGTCCTTATCTGTATTCTTCTCTCCATTTCTGCTAGCATTCAAAATTTTTCTTGAGGTTTATAAATAATTTCTTAATTACTTAGCCATTCTGTCTAATGTTTTGAGTAGTTCATATTGCTCTCTTATTTGGTCTCCAGAACTTCCTCTCTTTTATTATGGATTTCTGGTAGATAAGTGTTGAATCAACTGATTTGTATCAGGGTCATACCTCTTGAATAATTTTTCTCTTAGATTTCATTTCATTGTTTTTTTATATACAACTATAATTTCATAACATTTTTCATTTTTATAAAATCACACACATATGTAGATTGTAGCCTGTAATTACCATGTAGTTATATATAATTAACAATGTTAGTCAAAATTTCCCTCTTGAATCAAAACAGTGTATTTTCAAATCTCTGTTCGTGAAGTCATTATAAACATATCTTTTCCCTTTAAAGGCGGTGTTTTGGCTACATTTGTAATCTTTTTCATGCATCTTTCTGTTTCCCTCTCTTTCTTCTCCTTTTACTTCCTAGCATTTTGAATCATTTCAAAAATTCTAAAGCATTTGTTACTTGTTTCCTCTAAATGTCTTGAGCTATTAATCAAAGTTGTCTTATTCAGTCTCTACAGTTTTATTTTGTAGTGTAGATAGATGTTCAATTGTTCATTGTGTCAGAAAACAATGTTATGTTCAGATTTTTGTAAGTGTTGCATTTGTTATTTTATAACATCCTATATTTTCACTAACATTTCATATATGTAGACATTTTATAACATCTCATGTTTTAGCCATGTTTGTGGGTTTTTTAATGCTTTTCTCATATTTAAACAGTTTTTGTATGGTCTCCCTATTTCTAAGTTCTTCTCAATTGCATCTATCTCCATTTTTAAAGCTGTTGGGGGCAATTTGAGCCAGGTTCTTTTGTCCAAACATTTATCTAGAAAATGGAACAGCATCATTATTATACGAAGTGAAAGTTACTCTGTAGCAGTGGTTCCAAAACTTTTGTTATCTTCTGGAATTCCTGAATCTTGGCCATCCTGGCTATGGCTTCTGGTAGTTGACATCCAAAAATAAAAATAAAAATCAGAAGACCAAAGTTTGGGAGCAACCATGCTTCAGAAATCACTCTCTTCATTCCTTTTCTATTTTGTTATACTTTTGGATTGTGAAGAACAATTACTTTTTGGTGTTCTAGCACACTAAGGAGAGGTGTGTTTTTAAAGGTATAGGTTTATTTATTTATTTTCATTTTCATTTTATTTTTTGCATTTTCCAGTAAATGGTGATTATTCTCATCAGGGATCAGTATGTAGATGAAAATCAGCAAATATGTAGGTACAGGAATAATTATAATGAAAAAATGCTAGTTAATTTAAGAATTATGCAGATTATATATTTTATGTAGAATGGAAGCACCATAGTACGCTCTGCTTCTGTATGCTATCCCTTTGAATTCTGCACTCTGACTTTTATATTCTCAGTATGCTCTATGGCATCCAGTTGTGACTTTTACTCACAGACATTGAGCACCAGATATTTGTTTGTGCTCCAGTTTACCTCTTGAAAAATTGTTTTTCTGTAGCTTTTCTTACAATTGGGGTGTGTCATGGAGGTCTTAAATAGGGAAGAGAACTTAAATTCAGTGCAAGCAATTATACAATTAGAAGTTCTTTCTACTTTGGAAAAAATGTAATTGGATAAACTAAAATGCATGAACAATGAAAACAGAAACAGAGAAAACAAGATTTCTTAGATGGGTTCTACAGACATCCTGGGATTTGGCTCTCCCAATCTTTTGTGAAAACAGAATTGGAGCTAGGAAATGTGCTGTTTTAAGAAAAATATTTTGATAATTTGGGGGGATTGATTTAAATCTTTTGCTGTAGAACTTTCTGTCTTTCTTTGAAAAACTAAATATGTTTATTTCTTTGACCACTTAGGTAATTGAGGAAAAAAATGAGCACATAGTAGAACTGGAGGCCCAAATAGAACATTTAAAGAGTGATCAAGAACGTGTAAAGCAGAACAGTGAGCGGGAAATTGAGGAGCTGAATGAAGTTATTGAGACACTACAGAAGGAATTGGCAAATATTGGACATAAAATTCTGGACCTTTCATCAACTCAGGAGGATGCAGATAACTTGAAACACCAGCTTGATGATGTGTTGGCAGAAAAAGAAACTTTGATGAAGCAGGTGGAAAATTATCATGTAGAGTTATCTCTTTCTAAAAATGAACTTAAGGAAACAAAATTAATAATAAGCACATTAGAGAAAGAATTAGATGGACTGAAAGGGGAATATGAAATGATGGTAGAAAGATACAAAAATATACATATGAAAAGTGATTATTCAACGTCAACAATAAAAGAAAATACTGAAAACCCAGAAGCTGAAAATAAGAGGAAAGCAAACATATTAAAAAATGAAATCTCACACCACTCTGTTGCTGAAAATGCTACAGAGTCTTCTAGCAATGCAGCGATGAAGTTGCAGCAGCTTCAAGAATCTCTTAAGGAGAAGGAATCAGAGTTAAAGCACTGTCGCAATCAATTCAAGGATTTAAAAGAACAAGCCCAAGCTGAGTCAGAAGTATTTAAACAGAAAATAAAAGAGCTTGAAGAAACTCTTGAGCAAAATGTTGCTGCAGCTCTTGGAAGTCAAGCTCAACTAAGTGTGGTTCTAGAGCAAAGCAAACTTCTCCCTGAAATGCATGCAATTTCGGAAACTGCCAAGGAAGCTGTGACATCTGTTCAGTCGGAGAAAGTTAATAGCTTAGCTGGAGAAGATGCCACAGCTAGATTATCAGAATTATTGGAGAAACTTACAGAGATGGAAGGTGAATTAAAAAATGCACAGAATAACCTGCAACTAGAAAAATCAAAAGTGGAAATAGCTCAAAAGAAGGAAAGGGAAAAGGAAGAAAAACTTACTGAACTTCAGCACCTCCTAGTCGAAGTAGAAGAAAAACACAAAAAGGAGAAAATGCAAAGTTCCCAGAAAGGAAAAATACAAACTGCTCAGGTCTGTCATCTGAATATATTTCATTTTTACAGAAAATTGGTGGTTTTCACAAATGATGGGGGGAATTAACCTATTGATGGTAGAAAATGCAACTGACAAAGTGGCAAATGGACTAAAATTTAATGAATCTTCAACAGTTCTAACAGTGCAGTGCTTATTATGTTGACTCAAGGTATAAGGTTTATCTATAGACTTTACAAGGATTTATTTCCAGGAAAGTGTACATACGATTACAGCCAATGGAGGCTGTCGTCATGTGTATGGCAGTAGGTTCTATTGAATTCAGGAATACCTATCTCATTAAGGGGTGGATCTTAAATTTCAACAAAATTATTGTGTTTCTTAATGAACAAATACTTATTAGTTCTAATGAGTTTTATTAATGCTCTGGCAACAGCTTCCTCCCAATATGCTGCCGCAATAAAGGATTTTCTAATCAATTTTTATGATTTTTCAGGACAGATTTCAAAGGGCAATGTACTGTTCCTTAACATAATCATTACATATTCCAAAGTTTCATTTTGTCCTGGAAGCCCTGTGCTTCAAAGGTTGATGATGAAAATATGTTGATCCTCTAGAATAGTTCTGAGATCAGTAGGTTAAGAGTAGATTCTGATACAGTTCAAAAAAGCTGCATTGAGAGATAGGACTTGTCTTTAGTGCTTTAGGGACTGATTTATGAATTTATTACTCTGCTTTGAATACTAAAGATATTTAGTTGGCACATTATACAGATGTCAGTACTTAATGTTCCTTTCAAACCTTTCTTCTTAACAAGTTTTTTAATAGTTTGCATCATTTCAGACTTTGATGTTAGTGGAAATGCAAACATTACCTTCCTTTGGTCAATATAATATTATTACAGTGTTTTCTATTGCGGCCTTTCTCATGTAGACCTTGAGAAGAGAATGATGAGCCTGGTAGTCTGCAGACAGCCATTTGTCTATGAGAAGAAAGAAGGCATTAACTAACAAAGATGTTACTTTAGATGTGTTATGTGCTGCTGAGAGAATGAAAATCGGACTTTGCGATAACAAAAGCTTACCTGTGTTGCTCACCTGTGTTGCTGTATGTCTTGGATTCAGAATGTTAACTTGCTATTTATTGTGCTTTAGTTGGAAATGAAAAAAAAACTTCCAAATACTTTTCTTAACCTTTGTAATAAAGACATTTCATGTTCCATATATTACTCCAGCATTCCCCAGCTGGGTTCCCTCATTGCCAGTGGTTCTCAATCTGTGGGTCCCCAGGTGTTTTGACCTACAACTCCCAGAAATCCCAGCCGGTTTACCAGCTGTTAGGATTTCTGGGAGTTCAAAGGCCAAAACATCTGGGGACCCATAGGTTGAGAACCACTGCTCTAGTTGTTTTAAAATATGGGCCTTGCATTCCAGTTTTCTAGAAAGCTGTAGGAGTTGAAGTCCAAAATATCTTCTAGAAACTCTATGGAGGAAGACTGGATTATTTGTTTCTGTGCTTTTATCCACCCCATTACTAATGATCCATATTATTTCTATGACAAAATCTTTCTCTTAAATCAATTAACATGAAAATCCTACAACTTTAGAAGCATTTGGATAGGTACCATTATTGGACAGCAGTTCAGATAAGCTTCCATAAGCAGTGGCTTATATTACTTTGGCAAGTATCTTTCTAGCAACATTTTCACCTGTCTGTTGTTTTTTGATTGGTGTGCAGAGAACTATTCTCTTTCCCATGTGCTCAATCCCAAACCATTTCCCTGTGTTGAGCTACTGCTTTTTCCTGGTGAGAAATGGATAGAGGCATATAAGACTATGATGATACAGCTGCTCTGGGCTTGTAGGGGAAGGAAAAAGATTCCCTCCCCTGCTGATTCCACCATTCCTTAAGAGTCTGAATCAGTTCCACAAATGAACCGCAGCAAACCATTGTATGGCTTGAAAAATGATGCAGGAGGAAAATATGGAATTGCACAGGTTCTTGATCCTGTAATGTGCAATTCTATATGCACCTGCTCAGAGACATAACACTGTTTGTAGTCACACTTTTTGTATTGATATGCAGGAGGAAACAAAACTGGATGAAAACCAAGAAAGAAACATACTTACTGCTGATCCTGAACTTGAACGGGCCAGAGCTGAGTGTGCTGCTGCCAAGGAAGAGCTTAGTAGTTACATAGAAAAGACAGAGAAACTAAAAGAGCAGTTAACAGTAAGAGCTAAATATCTTTCACTTTGCATGAAATAATGCTTGCCATAAATGAAGGCGAACCATTTAGCTGAAAAATGGTCTATACATGTGTAAAGACGTATCAATGCCACCAATAAAATGTAAAGACGTGGTGTTAATCCCACCAAATGGGACCACCAAAAATGTAAGGAAGTTCCTAGACTGCTATTAAATTAAACTGCCACCAATATGTTTAGAGACGCTGGTCTTAAAGTCTCTGTTTATCCCTATTTGCGTAGTGAGGTAACTTTGGTAGAGTGGAATGCACCGAACGTAAAATCAATGGAGGAAGCAGGTTTAAAATACAAAGAGAACAAGTTTATTATTAACAAAGCGTAATTGTTGCAATATTGAGATGTTGAACTTGGCACATGCTTGATGGTTACAATATGGCTTGGTTGAGATACATTCAGGCTTCTGATGTTACAATCTTATAAACTCCTTCTACAGTGAAGTGCTTTATTATTTCAGTGTTCCTTGTTGTGAATATTCACACTGTTTGTCCTATACCGGATCAAACCACTGATCTCCAGTCTTCCACTACTGGCGATCCTAAAAACCCCTCTGTTAGATTCTTTTTAACTCAAGCAATCTAACGAGGTTTCCCTTCAGCTCCCTTGCTGAAGAAATATTCACAAACACTAAAACTAACTGAATCTATACTGCTTCACACCACAGAGCCCTAACTGTCTCTGCTCCTCCTCTCAGGGTCTCATCCTCCTGACTGAAAATTAACTGACACTTTCAAACCTTTTTCTCTTTTAGCTCCGCCCACCTCCTCTGCTGCCTTGTCTCCATGGCAACCTATCCCTCACAGCTAGGCCATGGCAACCAATGTAATACATAAATACAGATTCAAACACATTATAAATAACACTTTATAATAAACATATCTCTACACATGTATTTATGAATAATTTTTCTAGTGCGTTTTGTAAGACTGTCCTTTGATAGAAATCTCATTTAACTAGGGGTTCTATTACTATGCTATCACAATTTAATCAATGTGGATCTGATATTTCAAAGTTTCAGTACATTTGCTATAAGGCATCTTTCATGACACTGAGAGCATGGCACTGAAAGGAAAATTGTCCTATCCTGAATGTCTTTGCTTTAAATTAGTCTGTCTTTACTAAGTGAAAGTCCATTTGACTTTTCTCCAGAAATTGACACTGTCAAACTATGAACACAAACTCACATAATTTGGAAGAACAGGGACTAATGTGGCACATTAAAGATTAACTAAAGTATGAGCTTTTGTGATCTAAGTTCATTTCATCACATGCATTGGGCTGTAGTTAACAAAAGCTTGTGCAGATAATAATACCATTTTTAAGATGCTTTGTTGTTTTCACTGCAACAGTCGAACATAGCTGCCCTGCCTCAATAGGTTAATGAATAGTGCTCTGAAGCACTTAGAAGTATTACTGTGTGATGTTGAGCATAAGCAAACATTCAAGATAGGAAGCAAATAAATAGGAGACACTGTATGTAGCATCCTCTATGTAAGGAACTAGTGAGGTGACTGTCATAGATTAATTACTCATGTTGGCCCTGCAGTTCAAATCTTTGGGCTCCTATGTTGCTCTTTTAACTCCAGGATCCCTCCGTGGGATCAGCCAAGAGTCAATCCTGTTTAGTACTTGAGTAGGGGGTCACCGGGGAAAATCAAGTACTATAGCCTTGTTTCAAAGGAAAAAACTGCAAAACCATCTCCGAGTATTCCCTGCCTGGGAATATTCAATGAAATTCATAGGACTCTCACATGTCAACACAGTTCTTGAAAGCACACACACACACACACACTTTGATCTGATAATTGTGCCTCAACTCTTCATAGGTAAGAGAATCAAGTCTACTTCATCTTCAAGAGGAGCTGGAGCAAACCAAAAACAAACTAGCTCAAGCCGAAGAGAAAATTGAAGATCAAATGAGAAAGCAAAAGAACTTTGAAAAATCCGAGGGAATACGTACCAGAACAAATGCATCATGTCAGACAGAGAAAATGCTCCATATTCACAGCTGTAACCAGACATCAGAGCCCCTTGTTAAAAATGAAGGAATCCAGATTGATTTACAGAATGGGTGCTCCTCAGAAGAAGTTGCAGAAATAATAAGAGAATTCAGTGAAAAGATTGACCAAATGCAAGAACTTCATGCTGCTGAAATAATGGACATGGAAACACGACATATCTCAGAATCAGAAACTCTTAAAAGAGAGCAGTATATTGTAGTACAAGAATTAACGGAAGAGTGCAACACTCTGAAGGATGTCATAGAAGCTCTGAGAAATAAAGAGGTATGTATTGTCTCAGTGCCTCATTTTTCACCAAGGTCTTGACATTATTGGGTTTCCTTTCCTTTCCTTTCTCATTCAGGCATTGCACACTTAGAATACTGTAGATTATGGGAGAAATTCCTAGACAATACTACAATTTTGTGACACTTACAGCTTTTAGAAACACTCCTGCTACTTTTGAAAAGAGCTCTCTTCACAGCAGTCTAGTAGTACTGAATTGTATATAATTGAATTTTTCAAATTATTTCCCCCTTTCCCCTAATTTAGGGTATCCCTGGTGTCACACAGTCTGCAACTTCTAATGCCAGAGATGGATGTTCTAGTGGTAAGAAAATACTGAATGTTATTTTCTAGAAGAAGACAGTTAATTAACTTTATTTTTACAAAATAATTATTAATAAAACTTTATTTCTAGACTGCCCTCTTTCCTTAGAAGGACTCGGGGCTGTTTACACATAAAAGGCAAACACCCAAAATAGGTACAGACTCATCCAAATAATACAAAATAATGGAGAGTAACAACAGAAAACTTACAACAAAGGAATTAAGTATTAAAATGAAATAATAACAAGAATATTTCTTATTTATTTATTTCAAATATTTGTACCCCGTCCTTCTCAACCCCCGAGGGGGGACTCAGGGCGGCTTACTAAGGCAGCAATTCAATGCCAGCAACATACGAAACACATTACAATACAACATTACACAGTGGGTAAAAACATTAGCTTAAAACCATTTTTAAAACATTATTATTCATATAGTCCATTAAGACATAAAAACTAAAACATAAATAAACATTACAATGTACACCCTAAAAACAAATTATGAGATATTATATTAAAAATGGCTGACAGCAGTGTTACATTTAAGATGTATCATAATAACTAATACATGTAGATTAGCCAGCAGTCCTAATCCTCTCCATATGCTAAAGTGCATAAATGCATTTTTAGAAGATTCTTAAAGGAGAGGAGGGTGGGGGTATTTTTATTTCTTCAGGGAAGGAGTCCCACAGATGGGGAGCAATCACAGAGAAAGCTCCCTCTCTTGTTCCCACCAATCGTGCTTGTGATGGGAGTTGGGACTGAGAGGAGGGTCTCCTCCGTAGACGGCAGTCCACATGATGGTCTATACAGGGAGATGCGATTTGACAAATAGCCTGGACCCGAATCATTTAGGGTTTTATAGGTAATGACCAGCACTTTGTATTTAGTGTGGGAGTGGACCGGCAACCAGTGGAGCTGTCACAGCATGGGAGTCGAACTCCTACGATACAGCACTTCAGTTAATAATAAAAGAAGAAAATTGCATGCCACCATAGCTTAAATAACTAGTCATTTTAAAACCATTTGTATTTATTTCCACAGAATTACAAGCCCTGGCTATTCATTTTATTGTAAATGTTACCCTAGAACATAAAATCATTAAACACTTTCCCCTAAAACAGTGCTTCAGATGTTTGTGTCTAGCCTTTCTGCAGTACCTCATTTGCTGGTCAGATCCTTTTCTTCTTTTTTAATTTTAAATTTAATGAATAAACAATACAGTCAGATGCTTTACTTCTAACAAATACATGTTAGTATCAGAATTTACTGGCGAGTCCTGCTCTGTTTGCATTTGCATACATAAATAAGTAGACTCCACCCATTTTAACACTGGTTTTTCTGCAGTTCGTTTTCTGATTTTTTTCTAAAACTTGGTGATACCATTAGATTCTAGTTCGGATTGGAGTCACGGAGCATATCCTGCACAAACCCAAGGATCAGATACTGTATCAGAAGAAGCAAGAGATGAAAGTGAAGCTTCAACAGATTTTCTTCCAAACAAAATAAAGGTAAATTATTTTCACTTGTTTAAATGTATTAAATTATATTATCAGCGTGTTTTAAAGTGTCTGTGCAATTAATTTTGTGTGTGATCGTCAATATTAATTTTTTTTCCTCTAAAAAAGTGTGCATGCATTTTGTAAGTTTTTAAACAAAAAAAAATCACACTTTATGAGATAGAATTAATAATAATAATAATAATAATAATAATAATAATAATAATAGTTATTTCTCAACTGCTTTCTCCTCCCAACGGGACTTAGGGTTACACACAAAAAAGGCAAACATTCAGTGCCTCAAATGAATACAAATACATCAAAATATAATACAGCATAATGCACAGTAACAACAGTAAACTTAAAACAAAGGAGTTAAGCATCAAAATGAAAAATACTAGAAACAATCTAATAAGATATATTGAACTAAAACATGAGTAAACATTACAACATATATCCTCAAATTATGTTGGTTGGACCCAGAACAGGAGATAAACTTCTATCCTGTTCATCACATATTGCCCCTACTATATTCACAGATCAACATAAATCCTCTTTGTTTCAATTTTAAGCAAACCAGTGTTTTTTGGAATAATGGGGAATTGTGGTTTGTTTAAAAATGAAAAAGTTGTGAATCCCCTCTTTGCAGGCCTGAAAGAAGAGGAGAAAGAGAAGGGTTCCCCCTGAGGCTCACAGTCTCTGTAACTTTTCATTGTGGATTTGTATGAGAGTGCTGCAACAGGATGTGCTTTGAAAAGTAAACAGCAGCAGGCATAATTTTATAATTGCTTTTGTTTTTTTATAGGGATTACTAAGAGCTATACATCATGAAGGTGTGCAGGTGCTGTCTCTAACAGAATTTCCTTATACTGAAAGTGATATATACTCTGATAAACAAGGGCCTAATTCATGGCTGGAAGAACGTAAAGCTTTCTTAAGCACTATTTCATCTTTAAAGGATTTAATTGCCAAAATGCAAATTCACAGGGAAAATGAGGTAAATATAATTTCAACTATTTGAACATCATAGCGTGTATCACTATTATTTTCTCATACATTCTTTGTGAAATATTACATACCCAGCGATGCCTGGGTTATTTGAAAAAGGCATTGTTTGTTTTGGGGTGAAAGGTAATATAATGTACTTAATTAGTAAGTGGTCCAGATCCATCATTGGTTGGGTTCACAGTGCTCTCTGGATGTAGGTGAACTACAACTCCCATAAATCATGGTGAATTCTTCCCAAACCTCTTATTCAGTTGCTTATCAATTACAGTTTGCTGTATGCCATAGAAAAGGGTAGGAAAGGGTTAAGTAAAAGGCAGTGGGCGGGGTCATGCAAATTCTACTCCAATGAAGAGAGAGAGAAAGGAACTCTGGGATGTCCATTCTGGAGGAAAAACAGAACATCTAGGATGAAATGGTCCCTGGGTTTGGGCTACATGTTCATGGTGCCTGCTGTAACTTGCAATGTCTTTGGAGGGAGGGCTTTTGGTGGCTCTTCAACACTGTGAGTTATAGCTCCTGTTGTTTGAGTGTTTTGTGTAAGGTTGGTTTGAAAATAAAGATACTCAAATTTCATATTTAAAGCAGAGCTACATTAAATGTCAATAGGATCTTCCTACTCTAACATAACTCCTATTATGCAGAACCCCTATGATGGTTTCATGGAACCTAGGGTTCTGTGGAACACAGATTAGGAACTGCTGCATTAGAGCAATCCTTAAAACAAATGGCTTTGATTCCTTATCAATCTCAAGAAGTCCAAATGAAACAAATTCTAAGAAAAAACATTTTGAGAATTTACTGAGCTCCTCAACGAGTAACAAAAGTGTATGAGCAAGAATGTTTGCACATGAGTGGTCGTTTTATTGTGGCATTTCAGTTTGTTGCAGGAGATATCTCAGACTGGCGAACAGAACTTATATATGCCATTCAGCAGGTCTTCCAGAAAGAAAAGGATGTTCTCTTAGCAGCGTTTCAAACGGAATTGGCTGAAGCAGGCATTAAGGATGTAATGACATTAATGGATCACATAGAAAAGAGGCTTCAAGAGCAGGTGAGATGCCTTAATGCCTTCTAGAAATGATGATTTACTCTTCATAAACATTTTAATGATTGAAATACTGAAGGATATATTCACATGATGGTTTTAAATCCTAGCTATGCTTCTCCATGTCATTCTCTGGTCTAAAATTGGATTGGAACAATTTTTGTGATTTTATATTGAAAAATGTTCCTCGAGGTACAACTTAATATTGATCCTTCTCCAGAAATATGAAAATCTTCCCATTGTAGCCACGGGAACAGGGATTTTTTTAATTAAAAAAACTTCAGTATGTTGGTGTGCATTCTAAAGAAGTTGTGTTATGTTACTTCAGTGAAGCTGTTATATAGCATTTAAAGTGGCAGGTCTTCAGTTGTTTTAAAAATATCCAACGGTCAATTACTTTAGAGCAGTGTTTCTCAAATTCTGTTCCCTCAGATGTTTTAGACTTCAGCTCTCACAATTCCTAACAGCTGGTAAGCTGGCTGGGATTTCTGGGAGCGGAAGTCCAAAACACCTGGAGGAGCAGAGTTTGAGAAGCACTACTTTAGAGCATCATATAAAAAGATAATACAGTTAAAGGCTATTTTTGAAGTTCTGATGATGCCCAATAATCAGTAAAGACTATATAGATAGTTTTATAAGTTGCATGAAATAAAAAGAACTAACTGAAACATCTCTTCTTAGTGAATACTGAAGAAACACTCTTGAGAATTGCTTTCTTATTTGGTATTTTATTTCTATGGCCTTTTAAAATGTTCAACAACAGGGAACATACCAGAGAACGGCCATGGATTGCATTCAGAATGCAGACAGAAGAAGTTTGTTAATGGAAATTGATGTACTGCATGCTCAGCTAAACAATAGGAAAACTGATCCAAAAGGGAAACTAGAAATTGAACCACAATGTCAAGGTAATATATGTATCTTTACTTTTCCACTAAGTCTATAGCTATATGCCTTTTTTGTTCCTTAAGGCTGGTACTGCCTTTTAAAGGGGCTGACTGGCCATCCTTCGGGGGGCGCTTTGATTGGGTATTCCTGCATGACAGGGGGTTAGACTGTATGGCCCTTGTGCTTCCTTCTAACTTCATAATTGTATGGTTCTAAAACTGTTACTTCGAATAGATTTTTTTCTAGCCTCTACCAATTAAACACAAACTAGGAGGGAACATCTCAGTGGGAGAGCACATTATACACAAAACTATTTGTCCATTTCCTGAAATTTGAGTTGAAAGATCTCAGGTAACAAGACTGGTAAAGATCTCTTCCTGAATTTACGAGAACACTGAGCTAGACCAGTTGTCCTAGTCAATTTAAAGTCATCCTTTAATTGTTACTGTGGTCTACAAGCATAAATAGAATACAGCCTCAATAATATCAAGACTATAAATTAAAATGCTATCTTGAGCATTCTAGTCATTTAGGGCTTCTGTCTCAAAGTAGAAGCTGTTCCCCAGCAGTGTAAAATGTCAGATCTACCCCTTGCATCTTAGTAAAAGAAATCTCAAGTACCAAGAATAAAAATGGTCTTCTAATTGTGCTACCAGTTACAGTCGATGATACTGTCTTAGATTATCAGAGTTCATCTTAGGCAACATAACTGTAATTTGCTTTTCTGGTACAAAAACCACCAGTACTGAAGTCTTGGATATGGCCTGAGTTTCTTTCATTGTTGTCTTGTTTATTGAAGATATCCTGGGCTTGCTTCTGCCTTTTGTTAAGCCTAATATGAAAAAAAATTGGTGTTTACTGTCCGTCCCCTCATGTTTCACTGTCTACTCTATAGACCTGTTGGGGCAGAACATGGAAATGCAAATGGAGCTCAGTAGTACAAAAGACAAAGCTGCTGAACTTCAGGAACAGGTGAATTCTGAGAGAATGATGGTTGCAGAACTGAAAAATGAACTTGGACAAACTAAACTAGAGCTGGAAACAACATTGAAAGCACAACACAAGCACTTAAGAGATCTGGAAGCCATCAGGTGAGGCTTCTGTTGCTCTTTGTTACAGACTACAGTTTCTTAGTAAAACTCACTTTTGGATGTGCTTTGATTTCAATTGACATTAAAAAGAAACTACATTGTTGGGAATAAAGAGCTGAGACATTCTATTATAACTTACATTATAAAGATTTCATGAACTCAATCAAATTTAACAATTAAATCATCCAAACTAAACAATTTGATGAAATAATTCAGCCATCTTACTGTTGCACCTGAAATGATAATAGAGAGAAGGGATTCCCCAAAGTACAAGGGCAAGAGGCCACTAAACAAAAAAACAAAAAAGACTGTATTGCTTTTTGTTGTATAGGGGCCTCTTGCCCTTGCACCTGAAAGGATGACATGATACTGGACACATATTTTTGTAACACTCAACAATTCCACCAGCATAATGTCAACACTAGGATTCTAGCCATTTCCACCTATGCTAGTTATTTTTCAAAGAAAATTGACAATGGGAATTTTACCTTGGCTTTTTTTCCAGAAATGAACTTAAAGGAAAAGCAGCAGAACTGGATCTGCTAAAAGATACAGTGGTGAGTGAGCAGAAGAAATCAAGAGAGCTTCAGTGGGCATTGGAAAAGGAGAAGACTAAAGTAGAACGCAGTGAAGAAAGAGAAAAAGAAGAACTTGAGGTAACCAAAATTACATCTTAAATATCCTAAGAATTAGTCATACATCTAGAGCCTTTCACTGTACACATTTATGTTATGTTCCCTCCCTTTAGAAAATGTTTACTATTTCCTCAAAAACTTGTCTGATACACAAACTTAAGACTAAAACAGCAATCCACTCTTCTCAGTGGCCAGATTCAAAATCTAATTTTGGGAAATGTCACCTGTAGGCAGGTACCGGCAGTTGTATTGTGCTATTATTTTCCATCTTGCTCATGCTACTGCTAATATCAGGGTATATATTAGGTCTAAAGTTATTGAGGAAACATTCATACTAAATTGTGCTCTAGATTACTGCTTCTTAAACTGTGGGTCCCAACCCCAACCCCTTAGCTCAATGCTGGGGTCAGTAAAAATTTGGCAACAGTGAAAGGTTCCTGAATGGGACCTATTTACACAAATATGTGAGCAACAATGTGAAATGCTTGCAGAGAACTTCAGCTACACTCAACGAAAAGGAAAAGGAGCCTGATTCTCAAGGCTTGCAAATGCTGATACATTACACTGATCAACACACATTTTGGTGCCTCGAATGTTAGTCCTGTTTCAGAGTATATTTAATCTACTGATAGTAAAAATGATGCTAATTTTGAAGTACAGAACCCAATGCTATATACAACTCATAGAAAACCATGATAACCATATGTAAGAAATTACAGCTGATGCAGTCTATCCAATGCAATTTTCAGAATCAGAACCCCAAAGAACCCCAGGAACAGGCCTAAAAACCAAGACACTAAGATTTTTTTTGGGGGGGGGGGGGGGCTGTGTTATCAGTAAATGTTTGGTTTTTGTGCCTATTTTATATACCTATATGCATAGGGACACATACAATTTCTTGGTCAGAAAGTGGTCATGAGTAGAAAAAGTTTAAGAAGTCTTGAATTAGAATTTTAGCAAGCTAAGCCGGTGGTCAAGATCTTCCCCAGTGTTTTTCAAATATGAGATGAGATAGCATATTTTTAAAAGTATTTTTAAAAGGTTGCTTTTTTGTTTTGTCTTGAAGGATTTGAAGTATTCTCTTGAAAATGAACAACAGAAAGTTATAGAATTGACTAATCTTTTGGAACTTGAGAGAGTGCTGTCAAATGATTTGCAACAGAAGATTGAGTCTCAGGAGTCCCTGAATTCTGCTCAGTTGTCACAAGAGCGCAGCTACAACTCTGAGCTTCAGGTCCTCCTTGAATCAGAGAGATTTAGAGTTCTTGAAGTAAGCGGTGCCTTGGAAAGGGAAAAAGAGCTGTGTGCCCAGCTTCAGATGGCTGATCAGAAAATGCAGGATGGAAGTTTTACGCCAACGGAAGAGTTACTTAGGGAACTACAGAAACAACTGGATGAAAAGCACGACCGTGTTGTTGCATTGGTTAGTGAAATGGAAAGTTATAAACTGGAGTCTGTGCAGTTGAAACAACAGATGGAAAAGGAAAGGCAGATTCAAAGGAAAACCCTACAGACTGAACAAGATGCTAATATCCTGGCACAGAAAAAAGTGCATGATTTGGAATCCAAATTAGAAGATCTTCAATGGCAGCTTGGAGAAAAGAGGCAACAACTTCATCAGCTGCAGCATGAAGGGAAAAAACTGCAAGAAAAGGTCCAAGAGTTACAACACAAAGACCAAATTGATGAAGCAGAAGCAAAAGTGGAAAATACAGCTTGTCACAATCTAAATGAGGTATGGGGCACTGAGAGGCTTATGTATTGCAGTATTATACCACAAGTATCCTTATTAATGGATAAACATTTTGTTTTTTAAAAGCCATTTTTATTCTCTATAGTTTGCTAATGCTAGTTATGCCCCACCATATTTATACCTGCCATGAAGACACTAGGACAGTGGTTCTCAACCTGTGGGCCGTGGCCCAACAGTGGGCCACAAGAATGAAAACCTGGTCCCCTCCTTCTTTATTTTATTTTATTTCCTCTCCTTTCCACAGAGCTAACCAGCCCTGCCCTTTTTGCTATTAATGTTGGAGAGTGGTCTCTGGTCAAAGTGGTCCCCAGTCAAGGTGGGCCCTGGTCAAGTGGGCCATTGTCAGAAAAAAGGTTGGGAACCACTGCACTAGGATGAGACACAATAAATCCAAAATAGAAAAAATAAAACCACCATGACAACCAAAAACATTAAAAGGATAACATTAGAAACCAGTAATGAGATCTACCTCCTAGCTTCCACATTTTACACCAGTTGAAACTTCATTTGTAGCCAATTTAAAACATTACCAATATTCTAAGCATAACGCGCGCACGCGCATGTGTATAAATGATATAAACTAACTTGTTTCTTTGTGTCCATCTGCTCGCTCCCCCCCCCCCCAATATATATACAGACTACATGGGCCACATCTAATGAACGAACAAGGAAATGGGTTTTCCAGCAGAAAGTTGGAGGAAGTGAAACAAAAGAATTGTTGTCTTCTGCTCTACTTGCCATGGGAAGTGGTGATGGCAAAGGAGATGCTATCAAGGAATGCCAGGACCTCCAAATGGCTAGGCAAAAGCTGATAAATGTTTCTTCCAAATTCAAACAGCTGGCTAATAAAGCCACTAGCAGGTTAGAATGATTTCTTACTGCTACTGTATGCTATTTGTACCCAAAATTTTCAGAACTGAATCATTTCATTTTCTTTTAAAGATGCTTTTAAAGCAGTTCAAGTAATTTTGAGTTAGCCTCATGCTATACTGTATTTGGAAGGCAGAGTTTTATGCTCATGTTGGGGCATAACAACAAAATATTGTTTTCTTAGTTGACATTAGAAGCACTGCCATCTGCAATGTGGTTATTGTGAATGAAAATTTTAACTAGCCAATAAGGGAAGCCAAATTTTACTGATCCGTGTTGATTTAAGAAGTGAATCTTCTGAGGTCTAAGAATGCCAGACTGACATTAACTTTCCTGGAGGATGTCCTGTAGATTGAATGTATGAAGCTATATCACAATGAGTTTAATTATTGATCTCATCCCTTCCTACTGTGACTGACAGGAGTATTTGGCCTCTAAGCCAACACAAAGGACATACTAAGGCTTCAAAATAAGCCGGTTTTCTAAACATTTCCTTGTAGATGAGGCAGGGATTGTGCATATTGTCAGACTCCTCCTGCAGGAAATGGGTAGAGAATTTAAATAACCTAGACAATCTGTCTATGATTTATTTAAGTGAAGCAGTAGGCAAAAATGGTCAATGCAGAGCCCCAACTGTAATTTTCAGCATTTCGTGTTTCAGGTTTGTTGGGGGTTCTTCAAAACTGGAAGTGATCAGTTGGGAAAATTGAGGAACACAGCAAAAAAAAAAATCCATGATATCCCTGATAGAATGGGATTTAAAGCGACCACATAAATTGGGAGAAACAGATGGGGCTCTCTGAGGTCCAGTGGTCAGTTGCCCTAACTCCTGAAAATTATCCACCCAAACTCTGAAGTACCTAGCAAATTCTGATTTGTCTGTTCCTCAGCACATTAGAGAAATAAATCATTGTTCAATCCCGTGTATTGGGAGAAGCTGGTCAGAGTATTAATTCCTGCCATGTTAAACTTAACAGTCCATGGAAGAAAGATTTGTGCATTGTTTGGCAGTTTAGGCATTCTCCACCATTCTGCGCTGTCTCTAACATGCCTGAATTCTGCACAGTGAATGTAGTAATATTTTTGTGCTACACAAATAATGAATGCTTTGGTTTATTCCAGATTACCATTTGAAAAATCAGATGATGAAGACATTGTTGGGATCCAAAATGACATTGAAGAAGTTATCTTACAGTTAGGAGTGCTAGCGGGTTTGCCAAATCTGGAATCAGAGGTCGGTAAGAGGGAAATTGATGCTTTGACACATTTCCGATACACTTTTTACATTTTTTTTGTACTTAAGATTATTTTTAGTTTATGGAACTTGGAATTGTTTGATCTTATGATGGCGAGGAGGAGCAGTGCACTATAACTGGGTTTCACCCTTGCTCTCTAACTGGAATGGCAGCAAAGTGGGCAGCAATCTCCCAAAATGGACAAGAGCATGAGGCACAAGGCACAGAGGCTGCTCCCTTGAAGCCCTAAAGTTCTGTACAATCATGCTAGTGCTCTTTCTGGCGCTAGCTCTTAACTCAAAATACTGCTCATATGTCAAAGCGAACCCAGGTTGCGTGATGGCTCCTAACATAAAACACTCTTAACTTGGGATGCTCTTAAGTTGTGGTTCTACTGTATTATTAAATGAAAGAAATGCAAACCTCTAAACACACAAGCTGAACACCTAAACCCTTGGGTTCGGTTTCTCCACACACCAGAACCCAAGTTCTACTTTTGTCCACTGATTAAAGTAAACTGACAGGTGGCAGTTAGCTCCGCCCTTTTGGCTTCTCTAACTTGGATACATTCTAACAGCCGGTTCCATCGCTATGGCAACACCTCGGCTCAGGCGACACATCTGCTGACCTGCACCTATCATATCCCAACATCAATAAACACATTTAAAACACACATTATAATCAGCTATTTTGTTACATCCTGCCAAAAAGAGAGAGGTTTTTAGATGTTTTTTACATTCAGACAGCTGATCTAGCTGTCGGAGCTCTTTGGGCAGGTCATTCCACAGTCTTGGGGCAGCCGATGAAAAGGTTCTCTGGCCAACAATAGCTAGTCTGGTTCTCGCTTGTTGGAGTAGCCACCCCCCAGAAGATTTAAGTGTGTGGAGTGGATGGTATGGGAGAAGGCAATCCTATTGGTAATCTGGACCCAAACCATGTGAGACTGTAAAGGTCAAAAACAATACCTTGTACTTTGCCCGGAAATGAATTGGCAACCAGTGGCTTTAGGATAGGTGTAATTTAAGACCAGGGAATGGACCATTCGATTTACAAAATATGATTACATAAGCTGTAGCAAATGAAATAAAATCCAAATAGTAATACTGATAATAATTCTAAAATGCTAAAAAAATTGAACGTCTAAGAAAGACATATCATTGCTTGTCTTTCCTATTTTTCTTCTTGTTATTTATCCTTACTAACATCCTTACCTTTTAAGTTTGTCACAGAATAGCAAACATGACTGATTGGTTAGGCAAGATAGGAAAGACTGTTGGAGAAAGGGGAGGTGTCTTAACAGTTCAACTGAAAAAGAATCTTGGGTCCTGCCATTCTGGTTGGAGCAGAGGGTGGAACCCAATGGTAGTGGATTGCTCTTTCTGCCATCCTAGAATGAACCTTCACAGTAAGTCCAATTTCTCTTTCTTCAAGTCTGTACCTAGTAGTTTCATGTACAAAGCCCCCTCAGACATCAAAAAGAGGTAATATTTGTAGTTAGATATAAGATTTGCATTCCTTTGATTTAGTAATATAATAGAACCTTGACTTAAGAGTATCCAAACGTAAGAGCATTTGAGTTAAGAACCATCATTTAGCCTGGGTTCGCTTTGACATACGAACAGCATTTTGAGTTAAGGGCGAGCTTCAGAAAGAGCACTAGTGTGAGAGTGCAAGGCTTTAGGGCTTCAAGGGAGCAGCCTCGTGCCTCGTGCTCTTGTCTATTTTGGGAAATTGCTGCCTGCTTTGCTCTTGTCCGCTTTGAGGAACTTTAGGTTAGTTGATTTGTGTGCTTTTTATTCCTGGTATGTTTGGCTTCATGAAGAGAGAGAGGGAGCAGTTTGAGTTAAGAGCCCGGTCAAGGAATGAATTAAATTCTTAACTCAAGGTATCACTGTACTTCATTTAAAATATTTTTGTTCCACCTTTCTAGGTTTCAGATGTACCTCAACAAAGCTCACAAAATATATAATTATAGTAGAAAAGCAGAAATAATACAGATATTTTGTTCTGTATTGTTAAACTTAACTTATTTCATGAAAGGGTTTACCAAATATGGTTAAGAATAGTTGGGAAAGCCCTTTTCCTTATCTGAAGCTTCCATTGTTGTTGCTTTTTTTCAAAGCAGTTATTAAAACAGCATAAAAATTCTGTTGTCAACCTCAGTCTTTTGCAAGAAGAGTTTTCTGAAAACAAGCAATGGGCTTTTTCTACACCATCTGTTTGTAGTTTGAATTTCTTGTTTATTTTTAAGATTATGATATGTTGTTATAATATATTGCTGACTTAGTAGGATACCTTGTTGGATTTTTAATGCAGGGTGCAGAGCCATATTCATTTTTTTTTCATTTCTAGGTGAATTCAGACCTGTCGTCTTCTGTCTCATTGACTGAAAGATTACTGAAGCAAAATGCTGAATTGACTGGATTTGTTGGCAGGCTGAGTGAGGAAAAGAACAATTTGAGGAATGCAGTCATGAAACTTGAAGAGGAACTTAGGCGATACAAACAGACGGGACCCTGTGCAGACTCGGTATGTTTCTTCTTAGTTTTAATATAAAATTTTCTTCAATCCATATTAACAACTTTTCTTCATGTCATTTGCGACTTGAGAAACTGCAAGTTGCTTCTGGTGTGAGAGAATTGGCCATCTGCAAGGATGTTGCCCAGGGGACGCCTGGATGTTTTGATGTTTTACCATCCTTGGGGGGAGGCTTCTCTCATGTCCCCGCATGGGGAGCTGGAGATGACAGAGGGAGCTCATCCACACTCTCCCCAGATTTAAACCTCTGACCTGTCGGTCTTCAGTCCTGCTGGCACAAGGGTTTAACCCATTGCGCCACCAGGGCTCCTATATTAAGAACTAATATATCATTATACCAGGCTTTTTATAGGTTGTAGGTAGGCTACAAGTGTAACTAAGGGCATCTTTGAATATAATGTGCATAGTTTTAAAAGGTCAGGTAACAACAGACTATATTTTTTTCAACATTTAACCTGATTCTCGTGTATTTTGTTATGAGGACAACCCCGCCCCCAGGCCCCCCCGCCCCCCCCCCCCCGCCCTGGAAGTGGTATTTGCATTGAGAAGAAACTTTGTGTTGGCACAAATCAGAGATTTCCTCCCAATGCAAATATAAGGACATTCTTATGGGCCACAGCAGAAGAGGATTGGGTTAACTCAGGGATGCAAAAGAGACAATTCATTATCACTGGGAACTTTTCTCTCCTTCCTTCTTGCCAGCCCATCAGGGCATGAGACCAAAGTTCTTTGCAAGTGTGTACATTAAAGTCACTCAAACTGAGATACTAAAAGGATAGAAACTGAAAAGAAAAGAAAATGCAGCCATTAGGTGGATGTGGTGTGAATTACAAGCACTTCTGGCTTGGTTGAATGGGCCTCGAGGCCATGACACACATTCTGTAAACATTTCTGTGTCCTCTTTCAAATGGCATAAATAATAATCCCATTTGTTCATTGAAGGTTATTGTCTGTCCTGGGTAGCACAGCTAAACAATATGAATATAATCACTCCTGAACTAACCTGGTCTACTTTCTGCCTTTCTCCACAATTTCACAAGACTTTTAGACTGTCACCGCACGATGAAGGAAACATTGATACTCTCATTGCTTCTGAAAGAGAGATCTGGAATAAAGAGAAATTGAGTCTCCAGCATTCCCTGAGGCAGGCTGAGGCAGAGCTGGCCAAACTAAGGGCAGAGTTACGGAATGAAGCTTTTCTCAGAGAGCTGGGGTCCGATTCAGAAAATGCTGCTTTAAAGGTAAGAGGCAATTTCGTTGGCTATGCTTGTGCCACAAGAAATTCAATGTGCAGATTTGACAAATATGAATTTAATATGATGTGTAAGAATGATTGGAAGAATGGAAAGATGTTTAATTTTCTCTTCTTTTTTAAATTTTCTCTTCATTATTTAATTTTCTCTTCTTTCTAGAGAATTTATGGCAGATATTTGAGAGCAGAGAGCTTTCGGAAAGCTCTCATATATCAGAAGAAGTACTTGCTGCTCCTCCTGGGTGGCTTTCAGGAGTGCGAAGAAGCCACCTTATCTCTCATTGCAAGAATGGGAGGTCAGCCTTCCTACACCGACCTGGAGGTTATTACACACCGTTCAAAGGGCTTTACGCGATTCCGCTCAGCAGTTAGAGTGCTAATCGCAATTTCAAGGTAGGATGCAAAACATTTGTTGTATGTTGTGTTTCCAAAGCCAGTAGCTGCATAGATTATGGCAGCTACTGGCCATTTACACTGGGATTACCAGATTTTTAGTGTTAGCAGGTGTTTATTCCAACAAAACAACTCCATCATATAAAAGTCATGTCAAAAACTGTATTAATAATAATGAATGAGGGGAAATGTCACCTCCTATGTACATTCTGTTGATTTAATTGATCTGCTCTTGTTCGTACTATAATCTGATCTAAGACCGAAAATGAAACAACTTTTTTTTAATTTTGTTCTTTTAACATGCAGAATGAAGTTCCTAGTTCGCCGATGGCACCGGGTTACAGGTTATAGTTTAATAGGCATCAACAGAGATGGTTTTGGACAGAATTCAGGTAAATTTATATTAATGGTGGTTCCTGCCCCTATTAAATATGACATCAATTTCAAATTCTCTCTTTTAGATTGGAATAAACAGTGTAAAGTTAGAAAGTCTTTGAAATAAAGTTCTCCTGAAATAACCCTTACCCCAAATATGGACAATTGAATAATTGCTCATTGGTGGCAGAGGATAGATGAACTGCAGAATTTTGAGTGTCATTCTTGCGTATTTAGATCCCATTATAGAATTTAGTGTGTTTACCCAAGTTGAAAGAAACCTAATTTTCATTGAGATTTGTCTATATAGCGTTTGTTTGCATCCTTTATTCACTAACTACTAGAGAAGGACAGACCATAGAGCTGCACTATCTTTTTGCCAAGTATTCTAAAGAAAGTACAGGCGGTCCCCAAGTTACGAACAGGCTAGGTTCTGTAGGTCTGTTCTTAAGTTGAATTTGTATGTAAGTTGAAACAGGTACATTTTTAAGTGTAACTCCAGCCTGTATGTATATGTGTTTAGATAGATAGATAGATAGATAGATAGAGATATAGAGAGCGTGAGAGAGCGTGAGAGAGAGCACTTTTTACAGCATAGGGAAGGGTTGACACTCTGTGGTGTTTGTTTTGTTGTCTGTGCCCCTGTCCAAAAGATTTCAGCTCACTTTCTGTCCCTATAATAATTGAATTTTGAAAAAATTGGCTTGTTGTGGAAACAAGGATTGGGAAGAAAGCTTCAGTAGAGACCCCTTTTCCCTAATAATAACTCTTTCAGGATTGAATTTCCCTTCCTAGGGGTAGATTTCTCTCACTTCCTGTTGTCTCACCCCTGCTTTTAACTATGAGTCGGAGGTAGGTTGGATGCTTGTAACTCAGGGACTAGCATATACTAGACTTTCATATGTAACGTTGGTAATTTGTTGTCGAAGGCTTTCATTGCCAGAATCGCTGGGTTGCTGTGAGTTTTCCAAGCTATTTGCCATGTTCCAGAAGCATTCTTAGGAGAGAATGCTTCTGGAACATGGCCATACAGCCCGGAAAACTCACAGCAACCCAGCCCAGCGTTTGTAATTGTTAAAGGCAACTATAAAATCCAAGCACTGTCTAATTTATTATATCAATATTTCCTAAGCTTTTTCATTACTTTAAAAGGGCCCAGCTCTCTGTTTCTGAGTGGTATATAAAGCTGGATTCTTTCATGGGATATTTACAGCTTTCATAGATGTAGCATAAGCTTAATACTTGAACACAATGTAGTTTATAAATCAGTGATGTACTGTGCAAATTGAGTGTCCATAATTTACAGAGTACAGCAACTAGCACACAATAATAGTCTATAAAGTAAAGGTAAAGGTTTACCCTGATATTAAGTCTAGTTGTGTCCAACTCTGGGGGTGGTGCTCATCTCCATTTCTAAGCCAAAGAGCCGGCGTTTTCCGTAGACGCCTCCAAGGTCATGTGGCCAGCATGACTGCATGGAGCGTCATTACCTTCCCGCAAAAGTGGTACCTATTGATCTACTCACATTTGCATGTTTTCAAATTGCTAGGTTGGCAGAAGCTGGGCCTAACAGTGGGAGCTCACCCTGCTCCCCATATTCAAGCTGCCAACATTTTGGTCAGCACCTCAGTGGTTTAGCCCACTGGGTCACCAGAGGGCTAAACCAGAGGGCAACTATTATTGCAATAAATTGTGTCGTTATACAGAATTTGGGCTGATCTTGTTTTTATGTATATAGGTAATGAACTACGGCCAGATTCAGTCTCTAGTGGTCTAGAGCTCTATGGAGAACACAGACATTCTTCTTATAGGTCCAGATCAGAGCTGGAATCTCTCAGATCGCCTCTGTGTTATCAACCCAGGTAAAATTTCAGTTTTGTTTCATCTGTGTTCCAAAATTCTCACCTGTTAATACAAAGTAGCAAAATGACAGATGTATTTTAAAGTTACACACGTATAGGAAGAATGTTTCAGACCGCAAACAAATGCCAATTTGAGAAGGAATTGAATTGTGATAAAATAATTGTGCTAGAACATTAGGCGAGATTAACAGGATGTTGTTAGGTGAATTATGATATGGTCACAGTAAATCACCCTTTCTCAGCCCCAGAAAAAGACAATGGCAAAACCTTTCAGAGCAAATCTTGCCAGGAAAACTGACAATTTGAAATTACTTAAAGGTACACAATAAACCATTTAAGCCAGAGATGAGCAGGTGATGAGGGTGAGCAGCAAGAAGAAAGTTACTTTATCTAATAAATGTGTAATTTTCTGTTTCCTGTAAATATTTTACATCTTTATATCAACATTCCCTATTGTTTTCCTCTTTAATCTTAAGGTTCCAAGGGATCCATTCTGATTTAAGCCCAGTTTCCCTTGCATGTTCTCAGCTGCAGAATTATGATCCTGACAGGGCTTTAACAGATTATATTAATCGTCTGGAGGCCCTACAGAGGCGACTTGGCAGTGTACAGTCAGGTAAATATTGTTTTATTTAAATGATTCTTTGATTATCCAGGTTTCCTATAGTTACGCCTTCCTCACTTGGTTGCCAGTTGGCTAGGTTATCTCTAAGAGTTTCTGGCATTGCCATACAAGTTAATTGCAGACGTCCTTTTCAAAGCCATTCCTTTCTAGTTTATTTTATTTATTTATTGTGTCAGAAGCAAATTGAGAATACAGTTATAATGTATAGAAAAACCACTAAGTTAAAAACTTGGCATTATACTAAATTTTCTTTGACCGGAAGCTGGCCACTTGGGAGTGCCTCTGGTGTCGCTACAAGGTCCTCCATTGTGCATGTGGCATGGCTTAGACTGCATTGTAGTCAGTGGTCTGTAGTTTGCTCTTCTCCACACTCACATGTTGTGGACCCCACTTTGTAGCCCTATTTCTCAAGGTTGGCTTTGCATCTCATGGTGCCAGAGCTCAATCTGTTCAGTGCCTTCCAAGTCACCCAATCTTCTGTGTGACCACGAGGCAGTTTCTAATCTGGTATCAGGCACTGATTGAGGTTCCAGGTTTTAACCTGCTACTTTTGGACTCTCACTTGCTGAGGTGTTTCACCAAGTATCTTTGTAGATCTTAGGAAGCTATTTCTTGATTTAAGGTATTGGCTTAAACCAGAAGCGACTTGCAGGTTCCTTTCTAATAAGAATGTGTCTTTCTGCTCCACAGCACCCGCTTCCTACACTCAGCTGCATATCAGAAGATAATCGTTACAAACATTTTTGACACTGGTACTGACATCAAAGGAAATGCCTTCTGCAAATCTGTGCTGCTGTGCTTTTGTATAACGTGTACATTGTGGGACCAACATGAACAGAGCTCAATGATTGTATGCAGTTCACCATGCTGGCGCTTCCAGAAAGACTGGAACCTATGTATATAGGCACTTTTTGTTGTCCTTTGAAATGAATCATTGAATTTTCATGTATATTCGTGGAATGCTAATTTAAAGAATTAAATTATTGAAGTGTGTATTTATCAGAAGGGTGAGAGGATGAAACGTTTATGTTCTGAGCGTGCTGAATGTGTAGCTCCCAATGCACAAAATTTTCTGACAAGGCTAAGTGAAGGACTTTTCATGATTTTATTCTATTTGCTACTGGCGTTGCAGAGAGAAATATCACTTGTAGAGACTATTTTTGTAAAGGTAGAAGTTTTGGATTTTATGGGTATTTTGTCAAAAGTACTGAAATAAAGACGATTTCATCCTTTTAATATTTGTGTCTGGAAATACTTCAAAATAGGGTTTTGTGTATTTTGAATAAAAAACATAAATCATGAATATTTTTACCCAGCAGTTTGCATTATGGCAATTGTATAAGTTTGTCGTAACATATTAATATTGTGACTTTTCAAAGACTTGTGGATTTATTCTAACTCCACTGTAGCATCAGATCTTAGATTAGTAAACTTGAGCCCATGAAGAGAAATTAGATTAGCCTCAAATCTCCAAACTTTCCGTTCAAGCCTCAAAACAATGGATATTTACATGGGCCTTTGACCTGGAGAAATGTACTTTGGTCATGTGATAATGTTGACCATTGTTATTCGGCACTTTAGTTCATGTTTGAAGAAACCCAATGACCGACAGGTTTATTTATTTCGTATCAAAAGCATTGTATAAATTAGTATAAAACTGATAAAAATAGGAGCACAGGTGGCTAAATATCTTTTGTCCAAAAACTGGCAACAGCAATGCCATTGTCTGTAGCCTCAAACAATTCTTCCCCTGTACATGAGGCAGGGCATAGTGGTGGACAAGCATACAGATGCGGAGTTGTCTGTTCCGCTTCACAGTCACACAAGGTGTGGGATTCTTTTAGGTAGTGCCATTTTGCCAAGTTGTCGTTTGATCTGCCCACTCCACTTCTGAGTCTGTTCGGGGACTTCCAAGTTGCCCATTCTTGGTTTGCCCCTGAAGGAAGACCCTCGTGGGGGGAGGGCATCCAGTTGGGATTTCCTGGTTTAGCTGCCCAGAGGGACACCCTTGCTGTTGCTGGGGGATGCAAAGAGGAGTGGTAGTTCTCATAAAGCTTTTCCTTGATTTGAGTCTACTGGGAGGAGGCTGGTAGCCATGCAGTTGGTGGCTTTCACAGTTCAACCTTATTTTTCTCACATTTAGCAGCAACTTCCTGTTGCACATCGGGGGGGCAATGCCAGCTAGCATGTAGAGCTTATCAACAGGTGTAGGTTTAAGACATCCTGTGATTATTCTGCATGACCCACAGGTATGACTGTTTTAGAACTTTAATTTTTTTTAAAAATTATCAATTGACGTTGTCCATTGTTTGTATTCAGTCAAATTGTGTATTGTTTAGATGATGTATAAATTCTATTTTATGTGTGGCACCTTGAGTGCTTTGTTAGCCACCCCGAGTCCCTTCGGAGAAATGGTGGCGGGGTACAAATAACGTTTTATTATTTTATTATTACTTTGTTAACAGAAAATTTGGTCCCAGAGACAGGAAAAACATGAACAAATAGGAATTAGGTTCCTACAGTACACAAACAAATCCACTTCCAACATGTTTCAGCAAACTTTTAATTCAAATTTAACACATGACATGAAATAACCAGATTAGGTAAACCTCACATAAGTAAAAATATTTGAAAATTTATAAAGATCATTTGAAGGCATCTTCCAACATTGCCTTTGTTTTATGTAATGTCTCACTAAAGCATTCCAAATGAGCAGAGTAAATGAAATCTTGAAACAGAAAAGATTAACCTATGCCCTTGTGAGCCAGAATTCCCTGCAGTTGCTTCATCTCTCAGTCACTCTCGCTCTTTTCACTGGCAAGGTTTATCTGCTCTATGCCATAAATATGTATGTTTCAGTCCCTTTTGTACACAACCTGAAGTGTTATGTCTCCTGTTTGGCCAGCACACACACGTGACCAAAAGCATTCTACAAAGAAACCTTGTTTCAAAGGCTTAATTACCTGAGGGATGCCTAAAGTGTTCTAAAAGAACGATGGAAACAATACCTGAACACTCATCCTGACTCTACACATTTCTATCTGTTAGGAAAAAAATATTAGGAGTAGCTAGCTGTGGTTCTCAACCTGTGGCTCCCCAGATGTTTTGGCCTTCAACTCCCAGAAATCCTGGTAAACTGGCTGGGATTCTGGGAGTTGTAGACCCAAACACCTGAGGACCCAGAGGTTGAGAACCACTGAGCTAGAGGTCTAGGTGGTTTGGTTGCAAAGACATCCTCCACTGGGATTATTGAAAAGCAGCCATGTTGGAAATTAAACACTTGTCACATCAGTCCCCATCCTTGTACATTCTTCACTGCCAGAATTACTGAACATTTTCAACATCACAAATTAAGTTTATCACATTTAATTAAAAACTTTACTGATGTTGCAGCTGGCCAAATTACCAGTGCATTCAAGCAAATACAATTATCAATCTAACATGACTAAATACACAATGAAATGTACAAAATATCTCTACAGGGGAATGGGGAGCCTGATGGATGTTACTAGATTTAGAAGTCCTCTCGTTCCTACTTGTGCAACCTAGAGCTGATAAACATTGTAGTCCATCAACATCCATAAAATCATACATTAACCTCTGCTCTACAGAGAAGCTACAACTGCTTCTTGCTCTCTTCTGGTTTTATTCTTACGAGAGCTTTATTTGAGCTGGAGTTTGCTGTATCCTCTGTGGCATTTGAAACTGTCTCTCTAAGTAGAAATCACATTAAATATCAGGGTCTAGAGTTCAATGCAAAATGTCAGTGATTATGAGTATGTTTTAAAAAACCTTGAAGTTCATTTCTAAGAAGGCGGTACAACAACTGCTTCAGGAAAATGTATTAACTCCATTCAAGCTGTATAACAGTTACTTCCGTTTTGCTTCATCATGTTATGGCAGTTTTAAAACTATTAGACTATAGTAGTCTTTGATGACACAACTCTTTTTTATCCTATTTCAAGTTATGCTCCTAGTTACAAGTATAAAAACTGAAGTTATTGCTGAACCGGCTCAAGATTGGTCTTGTAAGAATAAAAATTCAGTTTATAAATGGCACAAGCAATTAAAATACACATTCTGGTTATGATACATGATGTGAAATGGGAAAAAATTCAAAAGAAACACCTCTTAGGTTTAAGGAACAGCACAAATATTCACATTTTTTTACAACAGTACAGGCATAAACCCGTCTCCTTTTTAAGGATCTTCATATAACTTGTATAGAAATATCTTCAGGAAATTTAGCTAGAAGACGTTACATTGCTGTGTGACCTCCGTTTGTATCTAATGATTGGGTTGTTAGGTGTGTGGATCATAGTTTTATAATTTATTGAAGGGAAATATCCATCCACCAAGTCAAATTCATACCAACGCAGAAGGGTTGACCAAATTGTTTTAATCTGAACATAAGCGAAGTTCTCCCCGATGCAACGATGACGGCCTAGAGAAAAAGGAAGTTGAAACAATGGATTTCAGTTTATATTTTAAGAACACTCATAAGCTAATTGGGAAGGCTGAAGAAGGATCATAGGAAGCTGCAGACATCCCTTTCCGATTTTCCCAGTGCACCAACCTCGGAAATGTAACAACTTTGATCCACATTAGTTTCAATTAGAGAGGAAAGCTGTAAAACGCTGGTGACAATGTTAAGACAACTCCTCCACCCAACTCCCATCTGATTTTCAATTACCCAGAAGGATGAAGGATCCGATTGACAATGTCTTTTATAAATTTAATCCTCAGCTCCAGTAAGTAGGACTGTTCTGCTGAGAAAGCCAGATTATTTCATTGTGACTGTGGCTTTGGTAACATTGATTTTACTTCATCCTATGAGTGAAACTCAGGTTGGAACTAAACTGCCATATAATGCAGTTTGAACTGCATTATACGGTCAGTGTAGACCGGGCACTGGCAAACAGCCCTCCAGGTATTTTGGACTTCAACTCCCACAATTCCTAATAGCAGACTGTTAGGAGTTGAGGGAGTTGAAATCCAAAACACCTGGAGGGCCAACATTTGCCCATGTCTGGTGTAGACCCATAAAATGCAGTCTGAGATGCATTATATGGGTTTACATTGCCCATATAATGCATTCAAACTGCATTAAGTGGTAGTGTAGATCAAGCCTCAAACTCCAAAGCAGCCCTCATGTAACCACAGGGTTATCAAAGTTATATATGTATATACATAGATCTTAGCAAAGCAAGCCTCAGAAATATATATAAACCAGATTTATTTTATTTATTTACAGCATTTATATACCGCTTTTCTCACCGCTAGGGGGACTCAAAGCGGTTTACACATAGATAATTGCAAACATTCAATGCCTTACAACTACAATATTAAAACCATACTTTAAACATAAATCATATTAAAAACAGTACATCATCAAATATCAAAACAGTTATTAAAACCATAAAACAATCTCATCAGCCGAGTCGCCGTTCCAGTCCTTGTCCCACTAAAAGCTGCATACATGTATTGTCCGACGGCCTGGTCCCAGAACCATGATTTTAATTTTTTTCTAAAGGTCAGGAGCGAGGGAGCAGATCTTACCTCCTTACCCCCGTTCCATAGACGGGGGGGGGGGCTAGAGCCGAGAAGGCCCTGCTCCTCGTCCCCGCCAGTCGCATTTGCACTGTTGACGGGAGCGAGAGCAGGGCCTCCCCGGATGATCTTAAATTGTGAGGTGGGACGCAGGGGCAGATGCATTCAGACAAGTAAGCTGGGCCTGAACAAAGTAGCTCTTTTTAAAAAAGATTCTCTATGCATAGCATAACTATAAACCAGCAGTTAAACTGGATCCCACATTAGTGGCATTGACTGAGCTCAGTTATTGCGCAATACTTGATTAGCAGTGAAATGTGTAGAGATCTAGGTAAATTCTTAAAGTTGGTTTGGCTTGGTAATCTATTTTTATGCTAATGCAGCGCTGCAATTATATTTCAACCTACATCATTGGCAATAATAAGGTTTTAAACTTATTTCAGGTACAAACTTACCGGCACCAAAAGGCACATATGCAAATTTCTCTCCAGCTGCAGGGTTTTCTTGGAGGTAGCGTTGTGGTTTGAAGTCTAGGTTTTCTATCCAACAGTCCTTAAGTCTATGATTTACAGTAGGGGATACACAAACTTGATGACCAGGAGGAATTGTGTAGCCAGCAACAGTCTAAAACAACAAAGATTTTGAAGCAGTTTATAATGTTCTCTATCTGCAATTTCAAAATGTGTTTCAGATTTAGTTCCATAGACATTCTGCATAGTTGGTTTTCTAGTATAAAATGCTTAACATAGTGCTATGCTAGGATTGCCAATCCAAGGAGCATAATAAATAACATTCTATTCAGAAGGAATTCAGATTGTTCTTTCAAAAAGTGGTTGCTTATTCACTGGAAGGTAGAAGTGTCATTAATGCTAACTAACGGAAAATAATGTAGAATTGGAGCAGCATAATTGTTTTTTCTGTTTTGAACCAGAAGAAAGAAATAGCTGCTGAAGTATTACATGTGTTACTGAACATGCAATCATCCAGGATCATCTTGCTACAATCCTAAACTTCTCATAAACTAGAACTTGTAGGCTTTTCCATATTTACTGAATGGGGATCAAATCCAAAAGGATGGATTACAACATACTGCTTTTCCGCAGATTGGATCTGAGAAATCCCATGCTAAGCCCCAAAGTTTTCCCCCCGACTGATCCACAGATCATATCAAAATCCATAATTTTGGCCCCCAAATGTGCCCTCAACATATGCATGATGTTGGCTTACATACAAGTTTGGAAGCCCTGGATTCTTCAGGTGCCAAAACTATTTTTGCAAAGTTTTCCCCAAAGAAGCAATTTCCACCTAATTTTCCAGGCCCCTCGAACTGATTTTGGCCTAGGGGGAACCCTTTTCTTTAAGTAGGTTGACAGAGACCTAGACTCTTATTTTGTGATGTAAGATCTCAGCCTATGGTTGAAGTCCTATAAACTACCTTCACTCAACCTTGTACAATACTAAAATTCTGCACTACGACATTCAGAATTTGCAAAGTGTTGGCTGTGCTAGTCAGGGCGATAGGGAATTGATATTCAAAGAGTGCTGTACACATTTACCAAAAAATGAGTTTTCAGTGAACTTGTGTAGAACTGAACTATAAATATATACATTTCAGAATTCTTTAAGCACAACTGTCACTGTTTGGTGGAATAATTTACCAAAAGATTGAAAAGATAGAAATCTTTCCATTTTGTATATCCCATTGATTATTAATAATTGTAACTAGTAAATTTACTATAATTTACTTTTTGAGACATAATACTATATAACATTATTTTTATCCCTGGGTTATAAAAGTTATTTTCTAATTGCTTCTATCATAAAAACATGGAAAAACTGGGTTGCTGTGAATTTTCCAAGTTGTATGGCCATGTTCCAGAAGCATTATCTCCTGGCATTTCACCCACATCTATGGCAGGCATCCTCAGAGGCTGTAAAGTCTCAATGCTAATCAAGGTTGTCAACTGCAACATTCACACTTTCCTCAAGTAGACACCCCGCACATTCCACAGATATATAAACACCACTTGGCTAGTTTCCAACAGACCTCACAACTTCTGAGGATGCCTGCCATAGAAGTGGCCAAAATGTCAGGAGAGAATGCTTCTGGAGCATGGCCATACAGACTGGAAAACTCACAGCAACCCAGTGATTCTGGCCATGAAAGCCTTTGACAACACATTGAACATGGAATTTTTTTACTAAATTGCAAAAAAACTCTTGTGGAACATCCTGCAGCACATTTTGCTACAGTTTTTCAATGAATATTCTACCGAGTCTCAACCAATTCAACATAGTTTGTGACAGCCACAAAAACAAAGTTTCTGGCGTATAACAACTAAAAGAGCAAGAACACTTTGAAACCAGGAATTTTGTTACATAGTGTAACTCCATGTTACCAAAGTTTCTTACCTGTGGTGTTCTAGCCATCCTCATCATGGTCATTATAGGAGGTCTGAGCCTTAATGTTTCCTTCAAACAATGCTCCAGCAATGTCATATCCTTCAGCTACAAATTAAAAAATACTTTTTACTTTCCAGATCATCCATATTTAAAAACAACAAAATGTATTTAATGTACTAGAAGTTTCCTATTGCAAAACTGCTGCAATGTGCCACCATGATGTCTTGTACCATCATAAAAAAGAGCAGAGTTATGAGCCAGTTAGAGCATTAAGATCAGCCAAGGAGGCCCTGCTCTCGGTCCTGCAGCCCTTGCAGGAGCAACTTGTGGGGACAAGAGACAGGCACTTCTCTCGGTGGTGGACCCTCAGCTGTGGAACTCCCTCCCCAGTGAGATTAGTTTGGCCCCCTCCCTCCTGGTGTTTAGAAAACAACTTAAAACATGGCTTTTCAAGCAAGCATTCGGGGAGTGAGATTAATTAGGATTGGTGCAATGTCGAACGTTCTGTTTTATGTTTGTCTGTGTCTGATGTTTTTATAGTTTACTGGTTTTAATTTAATTTCATATGCTATTTAAGTTATGTAACAAATTTTATATTTTGTGAGGCATTAAATTTTGCCATTTACTTGTGAACCACTTTAAGTCCCCCAGGATGAGAAAAGTGGCATATAAATAAAATATATAAATAAACTGTATAACTAATAGCGGCGGCCCCGGTGGCCCAGTGGGATAAACCGCATTTGCTGCTGAACTTGCCAACCAAAAGGTCAGCAAGTTCAAATCTGGGGTGTAGGTTGGGCTCCTGCTATTAGATCCAGCTTCTGGCAACCTAGCAGTTAGAAAACATGCAAATATGAGTAGATAATTAAGTACCGCTTCAGCGGGAAAGTAATGTCACTCCATGCAGTCATGCTGTCCACATGTCCTTGGAGGCATCTACAGACAACCCTGGCTCTTAAAAATGGAGATGAGCACTACCCCCAGAGTCGGACACGACTAGATTTAATGTCAAGGGGAAACCTTTACTATAACTAACGGCAATTTAAAACAGTTTTTTTTCTCTATCTACAAAGCACACAAAACATGCACGAATGCCAACATATACATTAACAAAAATATATGCTCCCAGCTACATACTTATTTTCCTCCTCCAACAACTGTTAGATGCAACCAGTTAGGTTATCAACATTTTTGGTGTTTAATCTTATGCATTTACCTTGGAAGTAAGTTTCACTGTATAAAATTCTAAACAAGGGAATAGGGACTGCAAAGGGCATATATTTTATTACTTTCTAATTCTGAGGGACACCTCATCGTATCTCAGCTTAATTTCTGCTCTAAGTGCGAAAGCTCGAAAAAGGAATATTGCACACAGTTCTAGTACTTGAAATATTTCACCATGATGAGGTGTTTTTTTCCCCCATAAGACGCACCATCTTCATTGGAAAGTGAAAACCAAAAAATTACAAAACCCAGCAAGGTTTTCTGAGATGAGTTCAGTCAATAGATTTGAAGGGTCTTCAAGGAGTGAGCATGCAGAGACAGTCAAAAGGAAGACAGGGTATACAAACCTGATCATAGTTTAATGCAAGCAAATCCTCTCCACACACCGCTTTCTGTTCCGCATAACACTGTTCCTGGAGGGATTTATCTCTTGCCAAAAAGAAACCAAGCCAAGTACTTGTGGTTGAAGATGTGTGTTGACCTGCCAACAGCAGCCCAATAAGCATCCCAGCAATTTCATCATCTGTCAGATAACGCCCATCTCTAGACAAAAAAAAGGTCTCATGAGGACGTGGTTCACACCAAACAATCCAGCACGTCAGAAGAAGAAGAAAGGCTAATGAATTCCCAGAATTTCTAATCCAAAATTAGTGGAAATGCAAAAGCAGTAAACAATGTCAGGACAAGCAAGAGTATTTATTAGAAATATTTATATCCCAACACTCCCACTTGCACTTTCAGAGTTTGAAGCAGAGGAGCTGCAGCCATTTAAAAACAAAAGCATTAGAGAAAAGAAGCAACAATAAAAGCTAAATAAGATGAAGTTAAACAGAAGGAGATGTTGGGAAAGTAGTCACCCAGAATCATTTTCAACCCAGAAAAACTAGGCCAAAACAGAGGTTAAAATACACAACTAGATCCCTGATTAGAAGAAGAAAAAAACTCTGAATTTCTCAACAAATGCCCTGTCAATTTAAAGTTGCATGACAAGACAGCACTGACATGGCAAGCAGTAGTCAGATTTGGCCACAGTAGTCCACGCTCTTGTTACATCTCGAATAATAAAGATGCGCTCTACGCGTGATTACCTTTGAAGACTGTTTGGAAGCTTCAAGCAGTCCAACGGGCAGCAGCTAGGTTTCTAACTGGAGCAGGGTAACTCCCTTGTTGCAACAGCTCCACTGGCTGCCAGTCTGCTTCCACACACAATTCAAAGTGCTGCCTTTAGTCTATAAAGCCCTAAACGGTTGCAGCCCAGTTTACCTGGCCGAATGTATCTCCCTCTATGAACCATCTTGGAGGTAAAGATCGCCTGGGGAGGCCCTGATCTCGATCCCACCCCCCTCGAAGGCACAACTGGTGGGGCCAAGAGAAAGGGCCTTTTCTCTGGTGGCCCCTCGGCTATGGAACTCCCTCCCCAGGGAAATTAAATCAGCCCCCTCCCTCCTGACCGTCAGGGAAAAAATGTGAAGGCATGGTTGTGGGACCAAGCGTTTGCACAATGATTCCCAGTGCAACAATGATCTCTCAGTACAATAACAAATAACGCAAGTAACAACCGGAATGGCTCCTGTAATATTCTTTTGGATTGTGTGTTTTTAAGTAATTGTTTAAAGTTATTACGTTTTATGTATATGATTTTAAAGTATATGTTGTTTTATTTTTATATGTACCCAAGGCATCTAACTGTGCCTTTGTTGTGAGCCGCTCTGAGTCCCCTTCAGGGTGAGAAGGGTGGGATATAAATGCGATAAGTAAATAAATAAATACCATTCTTCAACATCCAGAGCCAGTTTAACTCTTCCTCCACCCTCTTATCACATGTTCTCTTCAACTAATTCTTGTTGTTGTTTTTGTAAATTCCTTATTATTTATTTATTTATTTACTTACTTACTGCATTTATATCCCGCCCTTCTCAGGGCAGCTCACAACAAAGGCACATTACGTAAATTCTCACATCACAAAAGTTAGGGTGTTGTTTTTGTAAATTTTTTATTATTTATTTATTTATTTATTTGCTGCATTTATATCCCGCCCTTCTCATGACGGCTCACAACGAAGGCACATTATGTAAATTCTCACATCACAAAAGTTAGTGCCTGCCTTTCAGAATCATTTTTATCATTTAACACAATAATAATTCCTATTCACTTGGGTGTATCCAGACCTATTTAGGTGCTTCAGTATTAACCACCTACTTCTTATATGTTGATGCAGCAGGTAGGTTATGCTGTTGAGCAAGGACTAGAGTTTAATGCTGCAACCATGATTCCAGAGAGTACAAAATCAAACCTTTACAGCATTCAAATCAGTTCATAATGTAATCTTGTGGAAACTAAAGCATCTAAAACGGTGTTTGTGGGACCAAAAGAGTAGACACGTGGTTGACTTCTCACAAGTGTTGATGATTGCCAGCTTTTTACTTTTAAGCTCTCATTCTACCTTCAACTGGCCATATCTCAGGCCTCTTCTACATTGCCATATAACACGGATTATCAAATCAGATCATCCACATTGTCTTCTGAACTGGATTATATCAGTCTACACTGCCATATAAGGGCCCCTTGGTGGCACAGCAGGTTAAACCGCTGAGCTGCTGAACTTGCTGACTGAAAGGTTGGTGGTTAAAATCCAGGGTGTGGGGCAAGTTCCTGCTGTTAGGCCCAGCTTCTGCCAACCTAGCAGTTTGAAAACAAGCAAATGTGAATAGACCACTAGGTACCGCTTTCTGCAGGAAGGTAACGGCGCTCCATGCAGTCATGCTGGCCACATTACCTTGGAGGTGTCTAAGGATAATGCCGGCTCTTCAGCTTAGAAATTGAGTTGAGCACCACTGCCCAGAATCAGACATAACGAGACTTAATGTCAGGGGAAACCTTTACCTTACACTGCCATATAATTCAGTTTAAAGCAAATAATCTGGATTTGATATGGCAGTGTAGAAGGGGTCTCAGTTTCTGCCTGCATCCAGTTTCTGGACACACACAACTGCTCTGAGGTTTGTGTAATGAACACCCAAGCCTCAAACCGGTTCCAGGATTTCCTATGTGATCATCTGCACAGCAAAACCACTTTCTTTAATACCTGCATTAAATGGTCTGTGTAGATGCCCCCCTATTTTTACTCAAGCCCCAAGTTGCCCCTTGCCAGTTAAAGCTTAGTTATTTCACTTACTTGTAGGTAACATCCAATAGTGTCTGTAGCATGTCATCCTCTCTGTCTTCAGACTGCCGGCGTTTCTGTATTACTTCATAGAAAATAGCCTTTATTTTACGGTGGGCTCTGTCTCTACGTCTAAAATGAAAAACAACTATGTAAATAAAAATCAGTATCTATAAATCAATATGTGAAAGACTCTGATCTTATACATGTTTTTTTCAAGCTTCAACTGTTTGCAGCAGTTCCCACAACACACAAAGAGCACAAAATGCCTCAAGGAAAATTGTGTCATATATTTAATAGTTAACGCAACAGAGTAGATCAATGCTAGGATGCCACATTACTAAGCCTTTAATTTAAATATCAAGAATTTTGATTTAGCAATACTCTAGTTCTCATGCAAGATTAACTCACTTTACACTGGTATGAAAACTATATATAAAGAGAGTAATACTATACTATGAGCTATATCACTATGTAACACTATTTTTGTTCCTGGGGCTATACGTGGCATTTCTTAATTGATTCTACCATAAAAACATGAGGATAGTTTATTAAACCACAAAAACTTTGTTTTTGCCTTCTGCACATTGAAAAGTTAAAATGGCATATTTTCATTAAGGAAAATTACAAAGTACCTAGACTGAATAATAATAATAATAATAATAATAATAATAACAATAATAATAATACACTATTATATTCTGCCTTCCTCCCCTATTCTGCCTTCCTCCCCTCTTTGCCTTTTCCCACCGAAGTGATACCTATTTATCTACTCATATTTGCATGTTTTCGAACTGCTAGGTTGGCAGGAGTTGGAGCTGACAGATGGGAGCTCACCCCATCTCACAGATTTGAATTGCCGACCTTCAGGTCAGCAGTTGGCAGGAGTTAGAGCTGACAGGAGTTAGAGCTCACCCCATCTCACAGATTTGAACTGCCGACCTTCAGGTCAGCAGTTCAGCCACACAAGGGTTTAACCCATTGCACCACTACGGCTCCCTGAAGAAAATAATAGTACTACCCTCAGCCACAAAAACAAAGTTTCTGGAATACAACAATTACTTTCTAAGTAAGTACCACACAATTAAACAGGAAATAACACTTTCAAACCAGGAACAGAGATTTTTCAAATTTTGTTACATAGTGTCATTGAATTCTAGCTCCAAAGGTAACCATTGCATGATACAACATGAGAATGTATATGACAAACATATTTTGAAAATTCATTCATAAGGGTAGATGACAGAAAAGGAAAAGCCAGGAGGATCACTGAGTCCCTCAAGAGTCTCTTATGACTGGTGTAGGAAATAATAAAATTCGCAGTGACATACGTAATCAAAATTGATGCAAAAGCTTCCCCAGTATCAGAAACATAAGAGCACACTAAAATTAAAGTCACTGTGAAAAACTGTCACTCAATTTGTCATTACTGAAAAGGATTTCTTCTCTTTTTCTAGAGTATCTTTCTTCAGTGCCCCACTGCACAAAGTTGGGCTCTTACCCTGTTTCAACACTTATTTACTATGGCTAAGGACATTGAAAACATCTTTAGATTTACTGGGAAAACAGGTTTCAGGAGCAAATAACTCACAATATGTGAGATTTCAACTGGTGAGATCAGGTCCAAATCTCTACTCTGCCATATATAATCTTAAGATATTAGTTATCTCCCTGACTAATTTACTGCACCGGTTTTATAGTGAGGATACAAGAGAATAGAAAGAATTGCACAACAACCTTAGATTCATGAGAGTAATGACAAAATACAAATATATAATGAAAACATGTATTTGATTAACAACATTTTCTGCTGATTAAGTTCTTTAATACCTGAAACTAGGCAAAGGCAGCCAACCAGGCAAAAGCCAAGCCGCGTGAGTAAATCCCCCATCCAGATCAGCATAGAGTTCTGCCACCTTCTCATTGAGAATGCTCCGTATTTCCTTCCCATGTAAACAGTGACTGGCTGTCAAAATGATCAGTTCTGACAGTGCTTCAAATAAGTCTGCAACACAAGAAAAGGAAAACACTCGTCATAATTTAAATTTTAAAGAGCCAGTATATAGAATAAGTTTTAATGTTTACATTGGAAAGTGCTTATTGTACTTCTAAATGTTGTATATTATTTTATGTCATGGCCTATGGCTGGTACAATAAACCAATCATTAATTCATTCATTCAGCCTTGCTGCAAGCCACTTCTGGTGTGAGAATCTGTCATCTACAAAGACGTTTCCCAGGGAATGCCTGGATGTGTTATGATCCCGTGGGTAGGCTTCTCTCATGTTGCAGGAACACCTCAGCAAGTGAGAGTCCAAAAGTGGCAGGCTAAAATCCAGAATCCCCACCCATGGCTGATACCGAATGAGAGACTCCCTCTTGGGCACACAGAAGACTGGAAAATTTGGAATGCACTAAACGGATTGCACTCTGGGACCACAAGATACTGAGCCAACCTTAAGAAATGGCACTACAAAGTAGAGTCCACAATGTGTGAGTGTGGAGAAGAGCAAACCATAGACCAACAATTACAATGCAGTCTGATCCCTGCCACATGCACAATGGAGGATCTTCTTATAGCAACACCAGAGACACTCCAAGTGGGCAGCTACTGGTCAAAGGACATTTAGTATAATGCCAAGTTTTTAACTTTGCTTGTGTTTTTAAATACATTACAACTGTACCCTCAATTCGCTTCTGACACAATAAAATAAATAAATTCATCCTTGTAGTTTACTTCAAATTATACAAAATAAATAAATTGAATGAATACTTCGTTGGGGGACAACTGCTATATAACAACAGGTGACATCTGCTGCAAGATTGGGGCATTATCTACTCAGATGTCTCATCTCCATTCTGGATCAAATGATACAGATAGGATTTCAAGAAAAAACATTACTACACATCGCCATATTATACCAATAACTAGAATGCACATAACTCCACAAACCAATTTAGGTAACGAAACTAGAGATGCCACACTGATACCAAAAGATACAAGAATGGGAGTCCATGAATTGGAAGGCAGCTAAATTGTCATTAAAATCACAACAGTAAGAATGAGGAATATGAGAAGAGGGTACTTAGGTGGTAAATATACAAGCAATGATGTGATGGAAGTAAGCACATCGTATTTGCTATTACGATGTTATCAAGGCAAATTTTGAGAGAACTCTGGATGTTCCTAGAACATATTTGCAACAGTTAGCTTCTCCCCTCTCTTACTTGGAGGAAGTACTAAACTTTCGAGTTGAAAAAGCTCTATGTCAGTGGTTCTCAATCTGTGGGTCCCCAGAAGTTTTGGTCTTCAACTCCCAGAAATCCTAACAGGTGGTAAACTGGTTGGGATTTCTGAGAGTTGTAGGCCAAAACACCTGGGGACCCACAAGCTGAGAAACACTGCTCTACGTGATATTTTTGCCAAGGATCCATGACACATGACAAGATATGCCTCCTTATATTACCCATCCTTTGCATTTCGTGGGGTATCAGAATCCAGTATCTTCCCTACCCACCAAGTACCCGTTTTTTGATTTTAAATCTCTATACTTACTACGTTCGCCACTGTCTCCCCATGTTTTGAAATATTCCAGGGTTTCCTTTTCTATTATTGGAACATGATTCTTAAATTGGCTTATATTGAGTCCAGTTTTGAGCATCTTCTTTTGTTCCAAAAATATCTTCAAAAGGTAAGCAAAGCAACAGTTACGACATTAAGAGTTACACATAACATTTAAAACATGAACATGGCATATGCCCAACAAAAAAGCTCTTCGACATCAGTGATTTTAGGACAAGGAATTGAGGTACAACCTTTCAATGGCTTCAATAGGACAGTTTTTAACGTTAACTGGATTGTGCTGACAGTACATTTTCAAACTAGTTTGTCCTTTCAGAAGGACAAACAGAAGCATTTCAAAGGCACCATCAATCTTGCTACAGAAGAACATTTCTTTCCAGTTATCTTCTGGAATTGTTCTTATAAATCAGCATTTCCCAACCTGGGGGTTGGGACCCCTGGGGAGTTTAATTGCGAAGGGGGCTTCATAGGGGTCACCAAAGACCATCAGAAAATACATATTTCTGATGGTCTTAGGAACCCCTTTAGCAGAGAAGACTGAAGATATCTTCACCTGTCCTTCTCTTTCTTTTTGGAAACAGATGGCAAATCCTCCCACCAAAAGCCCTCCTCCACTGTGATTGGCTGGCCTCTCAGCCAAGAGAGAGCTGTTTTTGAGACTCCAAGCAGGGAAGGGAGAGTGGGCATGCTTGGCACATGGCAGCATGGTGCTCATATGCAGATGAGGGAGAAAGTATGAGGCTGGAAAGAGGCTTACGCCAGCAAGTTCCTTCAAGGCATGGGTGTTCTGTGTGGGAAGTCTGGCCCAATTCTACCGGTGGGATTCAGAATGTTATTTGATTGTAGATGAACTATAAATCCGAGCAACTACAACTCCCAATTGTCAAGGTCTATTTTCCCCAAACTCCAGCAGTGTTCACATTTGGGCATATTGAGAATTCGTGCCAAGTTTGCTCCAGATCTATCGTTTGAGTCCACGGTGCTCTCTGGATATAGGTGAACTACAACTCCAAAACTCAAGGTCAATGCTCACCAAACCCTTCCAGTATTTTCTGTTGGTCTTGGGAGTTCTGTGTGCCAAGTTTGCTTCAATCCCATTATTGGTGGAGTTCAGGATGCTCTTTGATTGTAGGTTAATTATAAATCTCAGCAACTACAACTCCCAAATGACAAAATCAATCCCCCCCCCCCACAAAAAAAACTCCACCAGTGGTCAAATTTGCGTGTATCGGGTATTTATGCCAAATTTGGTCCAGTGAATGAAAATACATCCTGCATATCAGATATTTACATTGCAATTCAGAACAGTAGCAAAAGTACTGTTAGAAAATAGCAATGAAAATAATGTTATGGTTGGGGGTCACCACAGCATGAAGAACTGAGTTGTGGCATTAGGAAGGTTGAGAAACACTATTTTAAATCAACCTAATATCTACGTACAAATATGCTGATCCAGGTGATTTAGCAGGCAGAGACCTGCTGCAACACCGAGCCAAAAGGTGACTTTTAAGCCTCATTTACCCACATTTTTCCCTGGAAGACCACAACCCAACTGATAGAATTCTATTAAAACACTTGAATCTGTGTCTTAACCAATTGTTCCCCCTTTTTTCAAGTATAGATTTGGGAAGATAATAAACTATTTTAGAGGATAACATAGCACAATATATAAAAAGTCACACTTCTAGCACATCGTAGTAAAGACAGGAGGTAACCTTTTAACTGCCTTTTGGCTCTTATTTGTTCATTAAGATGAAAGGTAAGATTCAGTTAAAATATGCCAAAATACACATAAGAGCAAAGGCAACAGAAGTCATTCCTGGTCACTACTTTGATGGACACCACCAACAAATACCAGGTGCTATTTCCTTGTCTAAAGAATATAATTTGCCATAGGTCAACAGGTGACTTAAACATCTAAGTGCAAGCAAACAAAAAAAAAATCTGAGTAAGAGACAGGTTGCGTGCAAATTAAATCTGCAAAATACTAGATTATGAAGGATGAGATCCAGGGACTTAATTTCTCTCTTGACACATAGAGAAATGTGTTATATGTCAGGCAGGGCAATCAGATCCAGCTAAATTATTATGACAAAGAGTGCCTTAACTCAAAATCCTCTGTTGGAACTGGGACTAAATAATTAATTTATAAACCAATTCTACAAATTTCTGTACAATTAAAGCAGTTGCCGCTAGCAATTAATGAATGTAGTAATTGATCGTTCAACTAATTATACAGTGGACCAATCAGATCTGTAGGCTCTGGATTCACAATTTTAACGACTTCCAGGGCATTATGCCCCCCATATTATTAAATGGTGGTGATATTCTAAGCCATTTAATAATCTGGGTCATGATGCTCTGGAGTTAGTTGAAATTGTGAATCCAGAAACTACGCATCTGATGGAACAATACGGGGTGTGATCATCCACCTTTTTTTCTTAACCATTCAAAGTCCCAGAGCATAACCTCATAGATACACTATAGTTAATTTCAGAAAGAATTTACTAGTTTGAAGACATTATATAGTTCATTTCGAAACTGCATTGGTTTGAAACCATTACACAGATACTGACTGCATTTGACTGACAGTTTATGCTATCATAAAAATGGTTGTGCAGGTAGTTACTTTATCAGAAGCCAAAACGTACAATTCCTAATAAAGAGGCACACACTAACTTTTGACACAGACAGTGGAGAACTAGTACAAATTAGCATAATATACTTTGAGGAGGAGGATTGGCAGTATTTCCATGGGTGTTCCAACCACTGATTTATAATTACAGCTAATCTGATTAGGTATTAATGAGCAAGAATGATGGTGATAAGATGCTGCAGTTTGATCTGCTACTGTTTGTTTGCTTTTGTGTAATTCCATACTGGTGCCCCAATTAAACAAATACAAAATCAATTCATATGACAATGCACATACTGGGTTGGGGACATCATATGCCACTCCCTTTCCAAAGACAGGTGTAGTCAGACGTGAATACACATCTTCTGCATTCAAGTCTTCATTTTTACTGTTGAATAGAAGCGCAGCAGCATCACTTCCCAGCAGATAGGTGAATGTCTTCCCCACCATAGTAAAGCTGAATACAGGTCCATACTGTATTTAGGATGAATGGAGAAAAGGAATTAGGAAATAGATGAAAGGAGGAGGAAAAGAAAGGTAAGATAATAGTTGCCTTTGAAGACGATACAGAAGCTTCAATTAGTCCAATGGGCAGAAGCCAGATTTCTAACTGGGGCAGCGTACAGGGAGAATACTACTCCTCTCTTATGTCAGCTCCACTGGCTGCCAGCCTACTACCAAGCCCAATTCAAAGTGCCGATCTTGGCCTATAAAGCCCTAAATCAGTGTTTCTCAACTCCCAGAAATCCTAACAGCTGGTAAACTGGCTGGGATTTCTGGGAGTTGTAGACCAAAACACCTGGGGACCCACAGGTTGAGAACTACTGCCCTAAATGGTTCTGGTCCAACTTACCTGTCCAAACGCATATCCCTCTATGAGCCTACAAGAGCTTTAAGATCGGCTGAGGAGGCCCTGCTCTCTGTCCCAACCTCTTCCCTATCTCGATTGGCCAGGAAGATAGACAGGCCCTTCTCAGTAGTGGCCCCTTGGCTGTGGAACTCCCTCCCCAGTAACATCAGGCAGGCCCCATCCCTCCTGGTTCTTAGAAAAAAACTTGAGACCTGGTTTTTATGCAGGCATTTAGTAAATAGTAAACCATGGAATAAGACTTTAACAGCCTGAATAATGGACTGTGGATTTTGGAAAATGATTATGGATAGATCATGACTCGACATTTTATAAGGTTTTTAAACTGTTTGTTTGATTGATATATGTTTTAATTGCTTTTATGTTTAGATTGTTTATATTTTGATGAGATGTGTTTTATTGTTTACCTGTGCAGCATTGAATTTTTGCCGGATTTGTAAGCCGCCCTGAGTACCCTACGGGGTCATGAAAGGCGGAGTAGAAATGAAGCAAACAAACAAACAAACAAACAAATAAATAAATAAATATTATAATACCTGGCATTAGATATTACATTGAGAATTTCCACTCAAGGTCATAGAAATTGAAATAATGAAAATATATGCATGCCTACACAAATTTTGTCATTTACACAAATCCTTCAATATTACATTGTACAAAACAGTGAGACTCAATAAAATACTGCCTGATAAACAGACAATAATTTTTACAGGATGGATCTGGCATCAAACCACATTAATTCTACAGTGTAGATACACTCCAAAGAACAATAAAATGTCATCTGTGTGAAGATCATCTTTATAAAAAGATTAGACTCACCTTTTCATAGGCATTTTCCAAAAATTCGATAGGATTTTTCCCAAATGCAACAGCATGCCCCAAAAAGGGGATATTTGATGAAATATAAGGTGGGTACCTCTACAGTAAGAGAGAGAAGAGAAAAAAAATATTATAATTACATATTTGGGGGGGGGGGGGTTAGAGAAGAATCCACATACAATAACAGTCTACTTTGCTGTTTTACTTCTCCTGCTTATGTTGACAGGTTACAACAAAGCTCCTACCATCGTGGTGGGATCAACTGTGGGATCATAATATGATCTGGCACATTTTGTTGTTACTGAAGGAGAAGTGAAACAGCACCCTGGGCAAATGGGAGGAGGCTTCTGCAAGTAAAACCTCAAGAACTTAATCAGTTCACCACTGAAGCTATGAAAGAACTTTTGGGATGAGCACAAAGAAAATAAACCTACAAAGAAGACATCATATATATCCAACCATGGAGGACTGATTAAGCATCGAAGTGGAGATTAATTTCAAACCAATCTCAGAAGTGAGAAATGCAAGAAAATATCCTACTTTGGCTTGCAGTTACACTGGCCAACACACATTTTGGTGCTTCAGATGTTACACCTGTTTCTGGATATATTTGACCTGCTGATTCCAAAACTGGATAGACTTGACCTGCTGATTCCAAAACTGATTCCAGTTTTTCTCTGACAGGTTTAGTTTTTGAGACACATGGCTTATATCAGCCATCATCTGCTCGCCCATAAAAAATCATGATAACCATATCTATTAAACTAGAACTGATGTGGTCTATCCAATGCAAATTTCAGAATCAGTTTCCAAAGAACTCCAGGCCTAAAAACCAATGCATAATTTTTTTATGGTTGGGCTGTGTCATTCTCTTCAAATGGGCTACTCAAAGCTCCTTGTTTTTCTTTCCCAATGGTGACTCGATATCTCACACTAGTCTTTTAAGGCAGGGATAGACCACTGTGACTCTCTGCCCAAGCCAAAGTACAATTTGTTTACAATGTAAAATTAATGCTGTGGCCCAATGTTACATAGCATCATGGGAGCTGTAGTTTTACAAGGTCTTTAGCTTTCTCTGCCAAAGAGGGCTGGTGCCATACCAAACAACTGTCAGAGTTTTGCAATATTCCATCATTTCTGAAGTGACAATAAATAATTATAGGGATCCATACCAACCCAGTGGCAAGCATTAAGGCTCGCATTGTGTAATTTAAAGCCAGGGTAGGGTAGATGAAAGGGTAATAAAAAAAGCACAAGTTTCTCTGATAGTCGCTGTTGTTGTTGTTGGAGTGCTGAGCATATCAATGTAATTAGCTGGCCAAAGTACTGATTCTAAATTCCATTCGCTCACTTCAAGAGTCAGAGCCCCCGGTGGCGCAGTGGGTTAAACCCCTGTGCCGGCAGGACTGAAGAACAACAGGTCGCAGGTTCAAATCCGGGGAGAGGCGGATGAGCTCCCTCTATCAGCTCCAGCTCCTCATGTGGGGACATGAGAGAAACCTCCCACAAGGATCAAATCATCCGGGCGTCCCCTGGGCAACGTCCTTACAGACGGCCAATTCTCTCACACCAGAAGCAACTTGAGTTCTCATGACAAAAAAAAAACTTCAAGAGTCTTGCTCTGCTCTAACTGCTCTTTACCTTTATTTACAGTTCAGTCATAATCAAAACAAAAGAGAAAACAATGGCAGGTAGTTTATATAAATACTACTACTTATCCCCTCATTAATTCACTCTACCAATGCTGACCCACCAAGTTTCATAACATTTGGGTTATTCCCTGATTTTGAGGAATTTTCTATTCTAGAAATAAAATCCCCTTTAAAAAAATTCCCAAAAAGATATCCACCCTGTAACTTCTCCAGGAGCAGCAGTAGGGAACTATTCCTTCCTGCCAAATGTCAAAGATGCACTTCCACATCACACAAACCACTATTACACTTTCTTTACTAATTAAAAAAAGCAACTTATTCCAAAGCTTTTGCTTTTCTTATTCTCATAACATACTGGAAGAGGCCAGCAGCCCATCATCCACATGCAAGCAAGCAGTGTGTCCCCTTATCAGAAAAACACTCCTGTATGATCCACAAATTATTAGGTATTGGTGGTAAGTTTAGGTAGGTAGTTTTTTTTTTTAGAGAATGTGGCTTTTTCTCTATACAATTCAAGGTTGTAAGTAGATTGGTTGTTGCTGTGTGCCTTCGCATTTATATCAACTTGGAAAAAGGTTTTCTCGGCAAAACATATTCAGAGGAAATTTGCCTATGCCATCCTCTGAAGCTGAGAGGGTGTGACTTGACAAAGTCCACTCAGTGGCTTTCCATGGCCAACTTTACCATAGGTACAAATCAGGCATGCAGCCGAGAGGGGGGGGGGATTGAGGGGCTTCAGCCCTTCCCAAAAAAATTCTCAGGGTGGTCCACAAGAAGGCCTTACGGGTACATTATTTAAACTGTTATGTTTATTCATATCATGATCTGATCACCATGCTCAATATATCCCATATGCATGGAGCTATTGGGATAATGATACAAAAGATTTGCTAGGGTAGCTCCTCAGCCCCCCCCCCCCCTTTGAATCAAACTCACCCCCCCCCCCGAATCAAACTCACACCCCCCAAATCAAAATCCTGGCTACGGGCCTGGTACAAATGAAACCTGAGAAACCCCATTAGGTAACACCAAACGCCTCTTCGCTTTCCTAAATTTCTCAGGTCATTGTGACATTATAAAAACAATTACTCTCTATGACAGGATGTCAGGGCAGGTTAATCATGTCCACGCCTTCTCCTATATTAGGCAAAGCCGAGGACACACCCCACTAATTCATGGCTGCTTTCATCGATGTCACTATTTAAAAGTATGCTATTCTGATCTACAGCATTCTCTTCCCATCTGTCCAAAGTGAACACTACAGCCCCATCTAGACTGCCATACAATAGTTTCTGAACCCAGATTGTCTGCTTTGAACTGGATTATACGGCAGTGTAGACTCATAGCAAATAATGTGGATTTAGAGACTGGATTATATAGCAGTGTAGATGCAGCCTTAGTCTTGCTGTTTTGCTTCTCCTCCAGTAACAACAAAACATGCCAAATCACGTCTTTTGTTGGAGTCCAGCAACATAAGCAGAAGTAGTTCTCTTCCTTTTTATTAATTTGTCCCTTTTGAGGTGTGTGCATCCCAATTACATTGAAATTCAGGTTGAGTATTGATTATCCGGAAAGCTGAAATGCTCCAAAATCCAAAACTGTCCAAAGGGATGGCTTGCCTTTGCTTACTCAAAAGGAACAGCTCAGAAGGTGACCGCTGGTGCATCACCAATTTGAAAAATAATAAAAGAAGCATTGAATTGTTCCTCTGCATAGAGCAACACAGTCCACACTGCTTCAAGGAATTCAATGGATCCTTTATCAAAAAATACGGAAATCTCCAAAATCCCAAATTGTCCTCATAGCTGGCTAAGATGGTGACACCTTCAGTCTTTTAACGGTTTAACAGTAATAAGCTTTGTTTCATGCACAACATGATTGTGTATTAAATTACCTTCAGGCTGTGTGCACAAGGTGGATATGAAATATAAATGAATGTCACGCTTTGAGTTGGATCCAGTTTCCAAAATATCTTATGATGTTACATACATGCAAGTACATTTGCATTTAGACTTAGGCCCCATCTCTAAAATCATGCTATAAGAGTTGGAAGAGACCCCAAAAGGGCATCCAATCCAATCTCATTCCGCCACACAGGAAAATGCAGCCAAAGCATTTTCCTCCAGCCTCTGTTTGAAAACTTCCATAGGAAATTTCACCACAATCTAATAATGAGCTCTCATTACCATAGATCAGTGTTTCCCAACCGTTGGTCCTCCAGGTGTTTGGGGCTTCAACTTCCAGAAATCCCAGCCAGTTTACCAGCTGTTAGGAATAGTGGGAATTGCAGTCCAAAACACCTGGATGACCAAAAGCTGGGAAACACTGCCATAGACTTAGGACCTTTCCACAAAACCCTATAACCCAGGATATCAAGGCACGAAATCCCACAATATTTGCTTTAAATTGGGATATCTGAGTCTATACTGCCATATATTCCAGTTCAACGCAGATATTGTGGGATTTCCTGACTTGATATCCTCGGTTATACAGCTGTGCAGAAGAGCCCACCGTTAAATGACTCCTGTGTGGATTGGTAGGCGCCTGATAAATATAGTTTCTGGTTGCTTGAGAGTTACTAATAAAAAGAGGTCTGTATAATACTATACCGAAGAAGAAGAAGAAGAGGAGGAGGAGGAAGAAGTACTACTACTACTACTTTATTTTTCTACCCTGCCTCCATCTTTCTGAAGGGACTCGGGGCAAGCCCAGGCAAAATACAATTGAAAGCCAAACAATAACAAATTAAAATAACATAAAACAGCATAACAATAACAAACAAACATCAAGCAACAACAAACTAATTTTGGAGGGGGGAAAGGGGCCTCAATGCAAACTGGTTAAAGGATAGGGGTTCAATAAGTTGGATAGAAACGTAAAATAGCATAGGAAATAGAATGGAAAAAGAGCAATTAAACAGGATCAGTTCAACTTAAAACTTATATATATATATATATAGATAGATATAGGTAGAGTAAATGTTTTCCCCTGACATTAAATCCAGTTGTGTCCGGGGGTTGGTGCTCATCTCCATTTCTAAGCCGAAGAGCCAGCGTTGTATACAGACACCTCCAAGGTCATGTGGCAGGCATGACTGCATGGAGTGCTATTACCTTCCCGCTGGAGCGGTACCTATTGATCTACTCACATTTGCATGTTTTCGAACTGCTAGGTTGGCAGAAGCTGGGGTTGACAGTGGAAGCTCACGCCACTCCCCGGATTTGAACCTGCGACCTTTCGGTGAGCAAGCTCAGCGCTTTAACCCACTGCACCACTGGAGGTTCCGAAAATATATATAGTGTCGAAGGCTTTCATGGCTGGAATCACTCAGTTCTTGTGGGTTTTTTCGGGCTATATGGCCATATTCTAGAGGCATTTCTCCTGACGTTTCACCTGCATCTATGGCAAGCATCCTCAGAGGTGAGGTCTGAGCTCACCTCTGAGGATGCTTGCATAGATGCAGGCGAAACGTCAGGAGAAATGCCTCTAGAATATGGCCATATAGCCCGAAAAACCCACAAGAACTGAATATATATAGTGATGTAATATATAAGCTCTGTATTGCCTTGATATTAATACTGAAATGCAGTCATTAGAAGCAAATGAGTGTAAACTTAACTTTGTGTAGAATTTTGGTTTAATTTTAAATATTCGAAATGTTTGCCGGTTGCTTGAGAGTTCTGGTTAACTGAGAGTCTAATGGATGCATATTATGCATATGCAAATATTCCAAAAAAAAAAAACCCAAATCCAGAAAAAGAGTATTGGTACCTCAACAAACTGCAACTCCCATAGCACTGAGGTAATAACAGTTACAAGTGGTGTGACTATTCTGCATTGTAGACCAGGCCTGGGCCAACTTGGGCCCTCCTGGTGTTTTGGACTCCAACTCCCACCATTCCTAACAGCCTCAGGCCCCTTCCTTTTCCCCCTCAGCCGCTTAAAAGGAAAGGGCCTGAGGCTGTTAGGAATGGTGGGAGTTGGAGTCCAAAACACCTGGAGGGCCCAAGTTGGCCCAGGCCTGCTGTAGATACATCTTACCTGGTTTCCTTTGGACTGGCGCCTGTTTTTGGAGCCCAGTTGCAACAAGTAGCCCAAACTCAGGGCGAAGGCCGAAGCGGCCAGGAGAAAAGAGATGGGCCCTCCGAAGGCCACCTTCTCCAAGAGGGAGCCGCCCATCTCCAGCAAGGTGAGGACCGCCATCGTCTCCGCAGCAAGCCAAGGATGCGCCGCTCAGTCACACCAACCTCCCTCCAAGAAGACAACAGTGAAGGCGATGCGCCTCAACCAATGAGAGGAGGCGGTGCGCCTCAGCCAATCAGCAGCACCGCCGCCGGCGCTGGGCCGATCTCTGCCCATCTGACGAACTTGGCGCGGCGGCCAATCAACGCCCGCGCGCGAGGCCGGTCTTCACCACGAGAGGCGAGGAGGGCTCAGTCAGCGAAGCCGCGTCGTGAGGGAAAGAGGCTGTGCTGTCGGTGGCCGTTCCCTCACTAGATGGCCTTGAATCGATTTGGCAACCTATAACTCCTTTTAAACGTTATTCTTGCGGATTTTTCTCTCTCACACACAATCAAAGCGCACCTGTTTCCTTCATGGTGTCGAATAGATTGAGGGCCTTTCCTCACAGCTAAATAAAATCCCACATTATCTGCTTTGAACTTGAATATATGACAATGTGGACTCAGGGCCTTTCCACAAAGACATATAATCCAGGATATCAAGGCAGAGAATCACACAATATACACTCTCAAGTGGAATATATGGTAATGTGGACTCAGGGCCCTTCCACACAGACATAACCCAGAATGTCAAGGCAGAAAATCCCACAATATCTGCTTTGAACTGGAATATATGGCTGTGTGGACTCAGAGCCTTTCCACACAGACATATAACCCAGAATATCTGCTTTGAACTGGAATATATGGCTGTGTGGACTCAGGGCCCTTCCACACAGCTATATAACCCAAAATACCAAGAAAGAAAAATCCACAATGTCTACTCTGAACTGGAATATATGACAATGTGGATTTAGGGCCCTTCCACACAGCTATATAACCCAAAATATCAAGGCAGGAAATCCCACAATATCTGCTCTGAACTGGAATATATGACAATGTGGATTTAGGGCCCTTCCACACAGCCATATTACCCAAAATATCAAGGCAGGAAATCCCACAGTATTTGCTTCAAACTGGAATATATGGCAATGTGAACTCGGGGCCCTTCCACACATCCATATAACCCAGAGTTAGTATCATGGCAGAAAATCCCACAATTTCTGCTGTGAACTGCCATATAACAATTCAAAACATAAAAATGTAGCATTTTATTCAACCCTTCCAAGGAGCCCCAGATAACCCAGTTCAAAGCAGATATTGTGGGATTTTCTGCGTTGATATTCTGGGTTATATGACTGTGTGGAAGGGCCCTGACTGTCCCATAGCTGAGGCAAAATATGTTCTCTTAGGACACTTTTGAAGACTTCAGTGCAGCCTGAGGTGTTCTTAGCCCAGAAAGTCTCCATTTCAATAGGGTTTGCTGTTGCTCGTGTTTCTCATATCCACACAAAGGCTGGAACTGCATTATATGGTCATTGTAGGCCAGGCATAGGCAAACTTTGGCCCTCCGGGTGTTTTGCACTTCAACTCCCACCATTCCTACCAGCTGGTAGGAATGCTATATCATCTGCATATAGGAGTGTCCAGGGATGCATAGTCTGTAAATCTGTTGTAGCACAATGTAGCACAAAGTATGAATAGTAATGGTGAGAGTACTGATCCCTGATGCCAACAGTTACACTGTGACACTGAAAGGTGGTAAAACAGTGACACTGAAAGGTGGTAAAATCCTTGCAGGGCAGCAGACCATATTTGTTGTATTATTGTATAGTAGCTTCATCCATGTTACACAGTCTTCTGGTATTCCATGTGACCATAAGTGCTTGCCTGATCAAGTCATGGGAAACCTGATCAAACCCATTTTCACCAATCTGTTAGCAAAAACCTGTAGTGTTTCCAGTGGACTGCAGAACATGCTTTACCTGTACTTCATAATAAGGAACATCAACCTGTTTAGCAAGCCTTGCAAAAGCTGATTTGTTATCAGTAATGCTTGATTTTTATACCTTTTTTAATATACCTGGGGCCACATAAAATTTTCTCAAGTTGAAAGTGTCACAGGTGGGGACAGTTTAAAAAGCCCTGTTTCAGGTTATATTTCAGAGGAAGGAACTGGCAAAAACATCTCCTTGCCTAAGAAACTACAATGAAATTCATGGGATTGTGACTTCAAAGCACATATGAACACACCACTTTTAGAAACGATCTAGTGCGTAATTTCGCAAGAGGCCTCATATCCACTGAAAGATTTCATTCCAATCAATTTTAAGAAAATTGAAAGCGAAGTATTTTACTTGACTCTAACTGTCCAAAGGTACATAGTCCAGTCTCCACCCTCATTATCTTGAGGGGAATATGTTTAATTCGGATCATGTTTGATTATATAAATGGACAATTAGGAGAGCCAATATGATGTAGTAATTAAATCATTGAGCTACGAATCTGGAGATCACAATCTGCTCAAGTCATGAAACCCATGGTGACATTGGGGCAAGTTGCAATCTCAGCCTAAGAGGAGGGGAATAGCAACCCTCTTCTGAACAAATCTTGCCAAGAAAAGCCTCTCTTAAGATGGCCATAGGTTAGAAGTGACTTAAGAGGCACACAGCAACAATGAATTCTCTTTCCCTAGGTCACATTATTCAGGTTTATTTAAATTTGCTGGAAATTGTCAGAGAAACAGTGTTAAGGAGACCAACATATTTTGAACACTGAGTTGCTGACCTGGCCTTTCACTAGAATTGATTGTTTTGATGCAGTCCAGGGTCCTTTGTGTCTAGGTAACAAAGAGAGTGGACCAGACAATGCATTAAAAGTAATTTCAGAAACTATTAGAGATTGTGCTGTTGTCACTAAGATCTACAGCCCTAAGATATATGCAGAATATATTCCATCCACACCTGCCAGGCTGCTCTATCTCTATAAATAATGAGATAATATGCATGAAGAAGGGATTGGATTTTTATTGTGCATAAATATAATATAAAGAAAGAGAAAACAAAACAAATACTAAGTGTGGTTTAGAAGTGGTTGTAATAGAGTCTTAAAATTATACTTGGGTCCTAAGAATGACCCAGTGGAATCAACTAAAGAATTTTATGTAACTCCACTCAGTTTTCTCAATTATGCCTTTTCTGCCTCAAGGCTGAATTTATAAAAAACGCTTGGTTAGAAATCACAGCCTACTTTTTTAAAGGAAAAAAAGTAACGCATATTAATCCATATTTTTAAGTAACACATATTAAGTTCTGATACATTAATTTTACTCATCTTGCTTGCATGCACCCCTCTCTTCACCTGAGAAAAAATCTTGATGTGAAATACAAATGTTATTTACTTTTCAGAACTTTACAATTCTTGAACAGAGTTTTACAGCTTTGACTCTGTTGGTCAAGTAATACAGTCCAGCCATGGTGAGTATTCTAATCAATTGGACTGTTTTGTCCTCTGCGGTCAGTTCTGGGTGTGCAGTTTTCCAGAGGTTCAATGCCTCAGTCACTTTCTCTTCTAAAGAAAGACCCCTAATAACAGAAGTATACAGAGGAAAATTACTGTCCAACTCCAGGTAAATTAAACTACAAAGAGATAAATCTGTGAAACCACAAAATATCTAGGAAGGTGTTGAATTAAAAGAAAATGCAACACTTCTAAAGAAAAACACATTATATACTAACTTGTTGTTTTCAATAGATTTGATGGTAGAACTCTGGATCTGCAGCTTTTCACAAAAAAACTCAAAATGTTCGAAGGGAACATTGGTAGCAATTGTTTTCAATACTTTCTCCAAGATCTTTTCTAGAATAAACACATTGATTGTGTTATGGAGCTGTAGTTTAGTATATCATGCTATTGAGCTCAGTCTAAATATAATACTAAAGTTCTTTTAAGGACTGATGGTAACTTCAGCAGAAATCTTTTAGACAACTTTCTTTGGTTGAAAATTGATCTTAGTCAAGTTGTATTCTTTCATCAATGCACTAGATAGAAAACTAGATACTATAATGCTGGTGTAACTGAAAATGTTTAGATAGTAGCTAACAATTACGGATATCACATTGTTAATAACACTCCGCTCCACTATAGACTTAGTACTGGAAGACTTCAGATGGTCAAAGGAAACAGTATTTTGCATTTGAGGAATGTGAAGGAAGGCAATGTAAACATGGTAAGAATAGATTCATCAAAGAACAAGAGTTAGGTGCATGAAGAAAGCTTCTCAACTTTTAAAAATTCAGGTGACATGAATACATTATAGTTTTTTTAATTATGTTAGGTGTTCAATTTTGTGAAATAATTAGTGATGCTGCAAGAAATTGATTAGAAACTTACCATCTCTTTCATCAGCACTTCGTATGTAGTGTGTTATTGGAATCAGTTGTTTTCCTTTACAGACTTCTGTGGGAGGTCTGATCAAAGTGTTTCCATCAAAATTTATATCCTTCAGCCCCAGGAGGAGATGCATATCACTAGGCAAATGTTGTATCTCATTTTCTAACAAAACAAAATATGTATGTTTGGTGCTTCTGTGAAAGGAATTTTTCTTGAGGAAGCAACTGAAAGACTGTATATAAGTAAAGTAATATAAAATACATTTCAAATGCAGATAACATGAAAAATTGCAACATTTGAAGTGAACATTTTCTCTTTGAAGTTATTATTGTTCTTCTTTGTGGTCTCTGTGACTCACACATGAAATTATCATCACCTCCGCAAACTAACTTCAGAATCTTTTAGAACTGGATCTCTTTATCAGAAGGTCCCCTGTACTGCATATCCTCAATACATTTCCTCATCAAACCTCCTAATTCACTTTCTCCTCAATGTAGATGCATTGGAGGGAACCTTGTACATTTGTGACTCTTTTTTTACTTGTTACTTACTTGAGGTTTCTCTGGTTTATGACACCAACAGCATCCTTTTAAGATATATGTCTCCCATGTAGAGAAGATCCATAGATGGGCAGCCATGCTAAGTACCTACTTCACTTAGAGGAGGCCCACATTGATGGATAAGACATCTCATTCTCAAGCTTTTTCCCACCAGGCCCTTCAGACCAGGGTTTAGTGTTATAAAGTCCTGCTCTGGGAATCTGCTATGAATACAGCTTTTCTCACTATCCAAAACTGGGCACTTTTTATGGCCTCTATCATGGGCATTGCTGCACTTGCTTTAGCACTATCAGTTTTGCTACCTACTGTATTGTATCTCACTCATCAGGGAACCTCAGTGCTATCAGCTTTGAATTAAATCTGACTCCTTTCAAAATCACTGGTACTGTTCAAATCCATGCAGGCTCCCTCTAAACTCTTTGGTGCTCCCAAAGACTTCTGGTGATTCTTTGATTCCTAAGAAGTCTGCCGATGTTTTTCCCCCCCTGTACAATCTGTCATTGTAGAGATATGTTTATTATAAAGTGTTATTTATAATGTGTTTGAATCTGTATTTATGTATTTCATTGGTGGCCATGGCCTAGCTGTGAGAGATAGGTTGCCATGGTGACAAGGCAGCAGAGGAGGTGGGCGGAGCTTAAGGAGAAAAAGGTTTGAAAGTGACAGTTAATTTTCAGTCAGGAGGATGAGACCCTGAGAGGAAGAGCAGAGTCAGATTGGACTCTGGAAAAGTAGTTTAGTCAGGAGGATGAGACCCTGAGAAGAGGGCAGAGTCAGTTAGGGCTCTGTGGTGTGAAGTAGTGTAGATTCAGTTAGTTCTTAGTATTTGTGAATATTTCTTCAGCAAAGGAGCTGAAGGTGAAACCTCGTTAGATTGCTTGAGTTAAAAAGAATCTAACAGAGGGGGTTTTAGGATCGCCAGTAGTGGAAGACTGGAGATCAGTGGTTTGATCCGGTATAGGACAAACAGTGTGAATATTCACAATTAGGAACACTGAAATAATAAAGCACTTCACTGAAGAAGGAGTTTATAAGATTGTAACATCAGAAGCCTGAATGTATCTCAGCTAAGCCATATTGTAACCATCAAGCATGTGCCAAGTTCAACATCTCAATATTGCAACAATTACACTTTGTTAATAATAAACTTGTTCTCTTTGTTATTTTAAACCTGCCTCCTCCATTGATTTTATGTTCGGTGCATTCCACTCTACCAAAGTTACCTCACAACGCAAATAGGGATAAACAGAGACTTTAAGACCAGCGTCTCTAAACATATTGGTGGCAGTTTAATTAATAGCAGTCTAGGAACTTCCTTACATTTTTGGTAATCCCATTTGGTGGGATTAACACCACGTCTTTACTTTTTATTGGTGGCATTCAGTGGGATAAAGACTTCTTTACATATTTTTGGTGGCAGACGACGGGATTCGTGTAACAACTGATCGAGTGCCTTAAGTTTAATTTAGGAATAAGTTGTGAGGTAAAAGTTGTTGAAAACATGGCTACCAGGCGGCAGAGAAAGCTGGCTGAGGAAAGAGAGGGAGACCAAGAGGAAAGTTCGAGCTCTGAGGCAGAGACAGAGCCAGTGCCTATGTCAGAAATGGCTTTTAAGTACAAGTTAGAGATGAAACGATTGGAAATAGAGGCAAAAGAAAGACAAAGAGAGAGAGAACTGGAGATGGAGGCAAAACAAAAATAGAGATAACTAGAGATGGAGGAAAGACAAAGAGAGAGAGAACAGGAGTTAGAATTGAAGAGAATGGAGTTTGAGCTAGAGAAACAAAGATTGGCTTTGTCTCAAACATCCAGTGATGTCCAGGAAGGGAGATCTGGAGTGGATACCCCAGATTTGATGAAGAAATTCCCTAAATTTACCAAGGGCGATGATGCAGAGAAATTTCTTATATCTTTTGAGATATGTTGTCGAGATTTTGGGGTGCCTAAGGAAAAATGGATGACATACCTTAGGCCACAGATAAGTGGGAAACTTTTGCAGATTTATGGACAGATGCCTGAAGAGTCTTATGGAGACTATGATCTGTTTAAGAAACAGATTCAACAAGAGTTTAGATTGACTCCTGAATATTACAGATTTAAGTTCAGGACATTAAAGAAAGATAAAACACAAAGTTTTGCTCAGGTGGCCTCTAGTTTGTCTCAACTGTTCGATAGTTGGATAAAGACGTCTGAGGTGGAAGATTATCAACAGCTGAGGGAACTTTTAAAGCTGGAACAGTTTTTTCAGTTAGTGCCTTATGATATTCGCTGGGTGATTCAAGATCGCAAGCCATCCACTATTGTAGAGGCAGCGGTTATGGCAGATCAAATAACAACCTTAAAAGAAGGATTCAAAAGGGAAGATCTGCCAAGTGACAAAAGAACAAACAGGCAGCCATTTTATCCACAACAAACGCGCCCACAGCAAGAAAAGGGCTCTGACTTAGAGAACACCATCTATAGGAGGCAGAGTGTAACAAGACAAACTGCTCCTGAGGTAAAAAGACGATGCTTTCAATGTGGAGAATGGAACCATATAAAGTATCAATGTCCCCTGTTAAGGAAAGAGAAAACAACCCTCTTTGTGACTAAAGTGAAAGAAACACCAAAGACAGAATCAGATACTGTGTCAAAGGAGAGTTCAGGCTCAGAGCCTCAAGAGAAACAATGTTTGTTCATCTTGTCAGGCAGCCCATCTAAGGATTACTTAGAAACCATTTCTATTGATAACAAAGACAGGAAAGGACTTAGAGATACAGGCTCCGAAGTGTGTATAGTGCATCCCGAAATAATACCTCAGAAATTTCAACAGCCAACCTCTGAAATAAGATTAAAAGGTTTAGGACCTGCGATACCAACAGCAGTGGTGACTTTGCCAATAGAATATGAAGGATAGAAGGGTATGTGGGATTTTGCAGTCAGTCCTGACATACCATACAAATGTTTAATTGGAAATGATTTGGCTAAGAAGATTGAGAGCTGGAGGATGGCGTGTGAGGAGAAAGAATGTAACAACGAAAGCCCTGAACAAAAAGCCATGTGTTTTGCCATACAACAGGATGGGGATGAGAGTCCAGAAACCAGCGCTACAGTGGCTGAGCTTGTTAAGAGGACGGGAGGAGTTGAAGAGATTCGGCAGGAACAAGGAGCCGATGTTTCTCTTAAACCTCTATTCGCTTTAGCTCAAAACCCCACAGTATCGGCAAAAGAACAGCCCTCCGAGTTTGTGTTAAAGAATGGTGTCTTATATAGAGAAACCAGAAGTGTGAACTCGACAGAAGGATCAGTAACATGTAGTCAAATTGTAGTGCCTCAAAGTTTTAGAGAACAGCTGATGAGGGTGGCACACGAAAACCCTCAAGGTGGACATTTGGGTGTGAGGAAAACCACAAAAAGAATTACTAAGAACTTTTATTGGCCTGGCATGTTCCAGAGGATCAAAGAGTTTTGCCAGTCTTGTGACATCTGCCAGAGATTGAGTACTGGAAGGGATAAAGTTAAAGCTCCTATGATCCCTATGCCAATAATTGGAGAACCATTTTACAGAGTAGGCATTGACATAGTGGGTCCTCTTTGTAAACCAAGCAGACGTGGTTACCGATACATTTTAACCATGATTGACTACGCCACAAGATATCCAGAGGCTGTAGCTCTGACTAACATCGAGACAACAACAATTGCAAATGCCCTGTTATCCATTTGGGGAAGAACTGGTTATCCTAGAGAATTGGTTTCGGATTTGGGAACCCAATTCACTTCCAGGCTTATGTCGAAATTGCTTGAGTTATGTGGTATTAGACACCTGACTTCAACAGCTTATCATCCACAGACAAATGGACTAGTTGAAAATATGAACAAGACTTTAGTCAAAATGATAAAGTCTTACAGTCAAGAGAAGCCATACGACTGGGATGTCAAATTGCAACAACTGTTATTCGCCTACAGGACCGTCCCTCATGACAGTACTGGCTACAGTCCATTTGAATTGCTATATGGAAGGAAAGCTCGTGGTCCATTGGATCTGATAAGAGAATATTGGGAAGAAAGTCCGGCGACAGATCCAGTTCCAGTGTCGGAATATTTAAAAGATCTTCAAGCAACAATGCAGCTAGCTAGAGACATTGCTCAAGAACATTTACTTGCGGCTCAGCAGAGACAAAAAGACTATTATGACTCTACTGCTAAACCAAAGATCTTCAACATCAGAGATGAAGTTTTATTTTTATCTCCCAACAAAACCAACAAACTTCAATTGGATTGGTCTGGACCCTGGAAGATCATCAGAAAGCACAACCACATAAACTATGATATTTTTGATGAACATTCCAATGTAGAAAGAAGAGTCCATGTAAACATGTTAAAGCCTTATGTTGTAAGATCTGCGAATGTATGTTTTGTTGTTTCGGAAGAGGAATCCGGTCCCTTTTCTTTTTGGGAGGGTGATCGTGAACAATACAAAAATTTAGATCGGGTAGATATGAACATAGAATTGTCCCAACCACAGCGTAGAGAGGTTGTGGAAGTTTTAAGTAAAAAATGGCATTCTGATGAATGTAGTATGTCAACAAATGAAAATGGTTAGATAATGTGAAAGGTACGAATAACAAATTGTTAAGATGGAGTTTGTGTTTACAGGATTTTATATTTGAAATTAAACATGTTTCAGGTAAACGAAATTTAGTTGCGGGCGCCTTATCTAGGATTCCATAGGTTAAAGGTTTGTATGTATGTGTAATTGAAATGTATTTAACCATAATATGTTTCCCTTTCAGAATTGTTGTATATGTATATATTGTTGAATGATATGTGGAATTATTTTTGCCATTCTAGGATTGAGAATGGTCCAAAAATAATTTTTCTGGGGGGAAAGGTGTAGAGATATGTTTATTATAAAGTGTTATTTATAATGTGTTTGAATCTGTATTTATGTATTTCATTGGTGGCCATGGCCTAGCTGTGAGAGATAGGTTGCCATGGTGACAAGGCAGCAGAGGAGGTGGGCGGAGCTTAAGGAGAAAAAGGTTTGAAAGTGACAGTTAATTTTCAGTCAGGAGGATGAGACCCTGAGAGGAGGAGTAGTGTCAGATTGGACTCTGGAAAAGTAGTTTAGTCAGGAGGATGAGACCCTGAGAAGAGGGCAGAGTCAGTTAGGGCTCTGTGGTGTGAAGTAGTGTAGATTCAGTTAGTTCTTAGTATTTGTGAATATTTCTTCAGCAAAGGAGCTGAAGGTGAAACCTCGTTAGATTGCTTGAGTTAAAAAGAATCTAACAGAGGGGGTTTTAGGATCGCCAGTAGTGGAAGACTGGAGATCAGTGGTTTGATCCGGTATAGGACAAACAGTGTGAATATTCACAATTAGGAACACTGAAATAATAAAGCACTTCACTGAAGAAGGAGTTTATAAGATTGTAACATCAGAAGCCTGAATGTATCTCAGCTAAGCCATATTGTAACCATCAAGCATGTGCCAAGTTCAACATCTCAATATTGCAACAATTACGCTTTGTTAATAATAAACTTGTTCTCTTTGTTATTTTAAACCTGCCTCCTCCATTGATTTTATGTTCGGTGCATTCCACTCTACCAAAGTTACCTCACAACGCAAATAGGGATAAACAGAGACTTTAAGACCAGCGTCTCTAAACATATTGGTGGCAGTTTAATTAACAGCAGTCTAGGAACTTCCTTACATTTTTGGTAATCCCATTTGGTGGGATTAACACCACGTCTTTACTTTTTATTGGTGGCATTCAGTGGGATAAAGACTTCTTTACAGTCATCTTCTCAGAAAAGGTCCAAGCCTGCCCATAGATCTTTGTCTTGTTGAAAAGAGTGAGGTGCAGTAATGGCACCTGATGTTGACCTGAGGATACTGCCTGTTTCAGCTCTTCCATCAGTTTCTATTCTGATGGACTGAAACATAGGCCAGAGAAGTTCACATGGAAACTAGCTATCAGAGAACATACAGAACAGGGGATTTGCTGATGCCATAAACCAGTCTGTTTAAGAAAATATGTCCATCTCAGCTTTCTTGAGCTATTTGATGACATCAAGGCTTTGAATCCTTCCTCAACAAACATTAGATCCCAAAGACCATAAAAAGGGTAAAACAAGTTGCTTACCTATAACTACGGTTCTTTAAGTGGTTATCTGTGTACTCAGTCAGAAAGATCTAGCTCTAGTTTCCGAAGGTAGTCTGTACAGGTACAGAGTAACTCATGAATGTAATAGATGACCACTTGAAGAAACACGGTTACAGGTAAGCAATCATCTTTCACCAACCCTTCTGTCTTCTGTACATCTCTGTGTTCATCTACAGAACACTGCTATAATGTTCTGGGGAAACATTATAGCAGTGGAATCATGATGCTGCTTTCTGTTCCAAATACAGAATTTTTATGTCTACTCACTACTTGCTGATACTTATTTCTGCACAATCACTTCATAAGATATGCATTACTTTTATGTCTGAATTTCCCTGTGATGTTTCGCATATTACTTACCTTTGAGATTCAGGTGCTGTAAATTACGGAGTGATGAAAAACTCGATGGAAGCTTTTGAAAGCAATTGTTGTTTGCTATTAAAGTGACCAAAGTTTTGATTTCCCCTATACTTTTTGGCATTTCTTGTAATTCATTATAAGATATATCTAGTTCTTTGAGGACCAGAAATTTTGATATCTCTTCTGGAAGTGATTTTAACTGAGGATACAAAGAGCAAAATAGTTACAGCATTAAATATTTATACATGGACATTACTTATGCCAAGACCCAAAACCCAGTTAGATCTGGATCTGTAGTATATATGCATGAAGAATGGAATTTTAAGATAAAACATCTACACCACCAAGTAAGTCAATCAAACCATTGCCCAAAACATTTAGCTGCCTCAGATAATTAGAAAGTTGGTGTTCCTTCCCATTCCAGAAACAATAGCTGGCCCTATTGGTAAACAATGTTTTCTTCAAGAATGTCACTGGTATGGCAAACTTTCCATTGCCATACCAGTGACAAAGCAGCAAGTACGCATGGACAGAGCATAGCCAGTGAAGAAGGAGGGATTGCAGAAGTATCTGGCTATTGCCAGAATTTTACATCATCTGGTTTCAGCAGCTGATGTAATCACTTTACACCTGGCTACAGGGACACAGATGCTTCTACATCCTCCTGCACTTTACCAGCCAAGGGAAGGCCATCTTCCTCTAAATTCAGGCTTTGATCACTGGAGAAGGAAGAAGAGAATTCTAACCATTGCAGCAAACAGGAATAGACATATGCAGACATAAGGTTTACTTATGCCTGCATTAAGTAGTTGTAGAATACTGTTGTTGGTTTTATTATCATAACTGCCAGGTGCACTTGTATGTGCTTTATGCTATTCTCTGATAGCATAACAGCCTGCAGGATATCTAGCATGCATAGCCTCTGCTTGAAAACCTTTTCTGGAGGTTTTTAAAGAGAGGCAGAATTGCCATCTGTCAGGAGTGCTTTGATTGTGTGCTCCTGCATGGCCGGGGTTGGGCAGGATGGTCTTTGTGTCTCTTCCAACTCTTTTATTCTAATGGGATGCTAAGACAGTGTCTCCCATCCTTCCTTGGTTGTGTACCTCCGTCCTCTATATAATCCCATATAATTTAACTGGCAGAGCATTCTACTTTATGAGCCCCAATAGACACTTATGGTATGAATGACATGGATCAATAAATTGTAAGTAACATGTTACCTTGAGTCCATTTTTCTGGCACATTGTTAATTTTTGCAGTGATGATATTTGGCAGATTTCAACTGGAAAAGATGCAAAATTGTTGTTTGACAGATTTAATTCTTTTAGTTCTTCCAAATCCTTGATCTCTGAGGGAATGAACTGTATCTTGTTTTCAGAAAGATCAAGTATCCTAAGTTGATTTAGAGCACATAGCTCTCTGGGAAACAAAATAAATTTGTTGTGGTGTAAGAGCAGAACCCGAAGAGACTTCATTTTTTGCACGTTGGTTGGAATACTGCTTATTTGGTTGTGACTTAGGTCTAAGTAATTTAGTCTTGAAAGAGTGCACAAATGTATGGAAAAGGAAGGCAATTTGTTCTTGCTTAAATTTAAGTACTGCAAGTATTTGATGAATGAAATTTCAGTCGTTATTTCTGAAATATAATTTCCACTGAGATTTAGATGTTTAAGAGCTATCAGCGCACACAGTCCCATTGGAAACAGGGCCAACTTGTTGCAACTTAAGTCAATCTTAATGATTTCTGTACAACTTTTTATTTCAACTGGGATGTACATTAAAGCATTCTCCGACACCTCTAAGATGGACAGCTCTTTGTTGAATGCAATGTGTTCATCTAATAAGATCAGTTGATTTCTGTTTAGGTATAGTTCCTTTAAATATTTTAGTTTATACAGATTATTGGGAAGCTTTTTAAATTGGTTGTCACTGAGATTAAGACGTTCCAGCATAGTACATTTGGAAATATTATCAGTAATGTTTTGAAATAAATTTTTGGCAAGATTGAGATCCTGAAGCTTTTGCAGGTTCTCTACTTTATCTGATATGCTTTCTAACTTGTTACAATCTAGTCTAATTTTTTCTAGCTGTATAAGCTGAAAAAGCTGTACCGGCAGAAATATCAGCCTGTTGTTGTTTAGTGAAAGTTCTTTTAATGTTTTGAGTTCTTCTATTTCTTTTGGTAGACTTTGGATCTGGTTTTCTGACAAGCTGAGCTTACTTATATTTGGAAGGCAACAGAGAGCTTTTGGGAATATTGTCATCTTATTAGCATTTAAATATAGGACATTCAGCTTTTTCATTTTGGTCAAATTCTCTATAAGAGTTACATTATTTCCACTAAGATCTAAAATTTCCAGGCTTCTCAGTGTTGTTAAAGCAGATGGAAATTTTTCAATGTTGTTGTGACTGAACAGAAGATATTTAAGTTCTGAAAGTTGTGAAAATTCATCTGGGAGCCCTGATAATTGGTTACGTCGGAGGTTTAAAGTTCGAAGATTTTCAAGGAAGCCTATTTCAGGAGGTAATGATGTTAACCGATTTCCTTCTATGGATAGTATTTCTAGTTTTGTCAGCTGCTTTATCTCTTTTGGTATAATTTTGATATCATTATTGTTTAAGTACAAGTAAGTCAACATTTTCATGTCCAATACCCCTGTAGGAATTTCAGCTAGTCCTTTCGCATTTAATTGAATTGTGAAATCATCAAGCATCATTTCAGACCGCATATCTGCAGATATCTTTTGGGGTATTGTAGCACTCTCTATAGAATGTAGTAAGTTTTTTCTAGCTTGCCCTTCCAAAAATTCAGAAGGAAGATCAGTGTATCCTTCAGCATACAGGTAAGCAATTATTTCTGTATCTTTGGCTTCAGAAATCACTATTTCTGATATCTTCTTAATGCTTTCTAGTTTCTCTGCAGAACGTAAGGTTTCCTTTTCTGGATCTCTTTCAGAAGTCCCCAAAAAGCTTTCTGACAGCTTTTCCTGAGATGCATCAGACTTTTCTTTATGCAAACTGGTTGTTGATGAAATCTCGGTCATGTCAGTAGGTAATTGTGATTGCTCCATATCTGATGTTGCGTTTGGCTCAGGAATTTCTGAACCTGGTTCAGGAACACTTTCAATCCCAGTAGAAATAGCACTTGATTGAGTTTCACCCTGATTTCCATCATGTAATGAACTTGAAGATTTTGCAGGTGCATCAAGTTTTTCGACAGATGGTATTCTGCCATTTACAGGAACATCTGGAGAGGCTTCAATAATTCCTTCTGAATTTATATCAGTGGTCTGTTCTTCTTCTTTTTCACCAGACATTTCCAAAATAAAATTTCAATCATAAGCTTGTTCTAATTTTTGATAAGTAAAAAATGGAAGAAACCAAATCAAGCATGTGAAACAGACTGCAATGTGACAATTATAAAGAAACTGACATCAAATACAGTTAGTGAATTGGTAATGCAAAAGATAAATATTTACAGTCCAAAGCTGCTGAGATTATGTTTCAAAAATAACAAACACAGTACATGTTTGGGAGGCTAGAATGCGAATATTTTTTATGTCTTGTCTATTATTTCTTTGTATTATTAACAATATTGTTTCAACACCTTGTTTGTAAGCCTAGATTCTGCAGCAAGATACCTGCCTAGAAAATGTAACAACAGCACAGACTTTTGCACAGATGTACAATGTCTGGCAAGGCCTATGCCTTAGAAATGGCATTTAGGATTTCAGCCTTACAATACAATTTTACATTCATTACTATATGAGTTGGATGTTGCCTACTCACATAAATGTAGGATTATAGTTTTAGAGTTCTTGCTCAGTGAGAATCTTTGTTTAAAATTGTTGTATAAAAAGCTTATTATAACACTCCTCTCAAATTAATCTCGCTTAACAGAATTCCCAACTGCCACTACAATTCAAGTACAGGTTCCATTCCAGAGCAGTTTTGATTGGCCCATTTCACTCCTCACATCAAGTAACTAGGAATGTTACTTCTGCTTAGATCAGTGGTTCTCAACTTTCCTAATGCCTGCAACCCCTTAATACAGTTCCTCATGTTGTGGTGACCCCCAACCATAATATTATTTTCTTTGCTACTTCATAACTGTAATTTTGCTACTGGTATGAAACATCATGTAAATATCTGATATGCAGGATGTATTTTCATTCACTGGACCAAATTTGACACAAATATCCGATACACCCAAATTTGGATATTGGTGGGGTGGGGGGCAAAGACTGATTTTGTCATTTGGGAGTTGTAGTTACTGGGATTTATAGTTCAGAGCATTCTGAACTCCACCAACGATGGAATTAAACCAAACTTGGCACACAGAACTCCCATGACCAACAGAAAATACTGGAAGGGTCTGGTGGGCACTGAACTTGCGTTTGGGAGTTGTAGTTTACTTACATCCAGAGAGCACTATGGACTCCAACAATGTTGGATCTAGATCAAACTTGGCACAAATACTGAATATGCTGAAATGGTGGAATGTGGGGAAAATAGACCTTGACATTTGGGAGTTGTAGTCGCTGGGATTGATAGTTCACCTATAATCAAATAGCATTCTGAACCCCACCAACAATAGAATTGGACACAGAACCTCTATGACCAACAGAAAATACTGTGTTTTCTGATGGTCTTTGGTGACCCCTGACACTCCCTTACAACCCCTGGCCAGGGGTCCTGGCCCCAGCTTGAGAATCACTGACTTAGATGTATGACAGATATTTTGATTACACTTGCTCAATTTGTGAGTTTGCCCTGCAGGATTCTTTTTGGCAGTTATTACTCATTTGTTTTGCATTAGAGTGATAGTTATCTTGATAGACAACATTTCTTTTGATGCTGTCACCTGAAATGCCATTATCAGTTGGTACAATCATCTGAGATATGAACACATTTGTTGTAATTCCATGTTGCTGTTCTGTTTTTCTTTTTGTCTGAGTGCCTGGCTTGTTGGGAAACAATTACACAGTAGCAGAAATAATGAGAAACTGTCGTTATCTGTTGCTTATCCATTTTATCTCTTGCACAAATTAATAAGGTGATGACTGTTTTTGTAGTCATATAATCAAGGAAAATATTTTTCTTCATCTTTACTGCATATGACAGTAGTGGCATGCATGTCCAGTCATGAAGACTTGGCAGTTTGGAAATGGAAGGTTTCTCCATACTTGTCTGGGATGGCGACACAATAGTTTTAACATAGTACTGGTTGTTTATATCCAGTACATGCTGCTACAAAAGAAATATTGAGTATATGAGCATTGCACTGTAATTATTTATTGCTCTTTAAGTATTTAGATGTTTATTATGTAAATTTGTATTATGGAATTTTAATATTTTTAATTATTTTGGGGTAGCTACCATATTTAACTTTTTATTGATGTTATCTATTTGCTTTTTGATTTGTTTTGTTCAGAATGGCATTGAATGTTGGCCACTTTTGTTTTGGAAACTTCTCTGAGTCCCTCTGTGGCGACAGGGAGGGTTACAAATAATAATAACAATTATTATTATGAGTACAAAAACAGTTTGTTAACATCCTAACAGGCTTTCCGGTTCTTTACCAGCTCTCTGGAGCCCCCAGGGGCACAATGGGTTAAATCCTAATGCTGGCAGGACTGCTGACCAACTGGTCAAGGCTTCAAATCCAGGAAGAGCAGGTTGAGCTCCCTCTGTCAGTTCCAGCTCCCCATGTGGGAACATGAGAGAAGCCGCCCACAAGGATGGCAAAACATCAAAACATCCAGGTGTCCCCTGGGCAACGGCCTTGCAGACGGCCAATTCTCTCACACCAGAAGAAACTTGCAGTTTCTCAAATCACTCCTGATACGAAAAAAACTCTCTCATCAGTTTATCCTAAAGCTGTAGAAATAATGGGGAAGTGTCCAGAGGAGTTCCAACATACAATCTTAATTAAAATGTATTGTGTATTCCACAATAACAATAGCGATTTTTTTTTGGTTTATTGAATTTATATTCTGCTGTTATGCACTTTTATGCATCAGTAGTAAGGATTTTCACTACACTTGTGTAAAGGAGGGAAAATTATGCAGGCGATCATGAAGGAAGAAACTGAAAAATTAGGCTGCTTGGTGTTGGCAGTTTTTAATCTTCCATCCATCACTACTGTTGTATAAACCTGGAAAAAGTGCAGCCACTAGCATGGAATACCTTTGACTTTTAGCTAGGGTGGGCAATGTGGAAGACTGGAGAGGGGGTGTATCAATCCTCCATGTGAATTTGGAGGGCTGCCCCTATTCCTGAAAATCAAACTTTTTTTTAATCCTTAAGCGTTCTCTTTGAGGCAGAGCATTCTTCCACACAGCCCTTTATCCCAGGATATCAAGGCAGAAAATCCCACAGTATATGCTTTGAACTGGGTTATCTGAGTCCACGCTCAGATAATGTGGGATTTTCTGCCTTGATATTCTGGGATATAGGGCTGTAGAAGGACCCTGAGAGGCATGTTTCTGAGCTTTTCTGGATCCTGAGAAGGCATTTGGGACATTTTGAGGCAAATAATTTTGGAGGAAAACAATTGCAAATTTTAATTTTGATCCTAGGGATTTAGGGGGACTCCAAATGTGTAGAAATGCCTCCACACCCCCTGGAGATCATGCTTTAGTATATTAAAAGTTAGCTATTTTCTCTATATACACCATATATGTCTAGCAGTTATGCACCATATTTAGGCACTCATGACTGCGTATTCAAGATTCTTATGTAATTTTTATGAAGTTTGTCTGTTGACATTTCCACATTCTTCCATGAGCAATCACCAATGAAACGGGAAGTTCCCTTTCATGCTGGAAATCGTTTGTGTGAAAGGGGATGGGTGGGTGGAAACTGCAGCCAGATGATTTCTGAACAACGCCATCAACTGTAGCAGCATCTTAGGAGACATGCAGTGCATATTAGGAGACTTTCACCGTCCCTATATACAGCTTTTAAATTAAAGGGTATATAAGCATCATGAATATGAAAGAGTAATGAGGGTGTAACTCCAGGTTATGCATTTGTGACTGCTACATAGATTCAGGGCATTGTTTGTATTTTAATTGTCTTCAAGATAAACTTACCCTTTGAATGGATGTGAGCTATTGATTCTAATATGTGTGAGGTATACAACTGGCAAGGTTTTTTAAAAAAAAGATCCCTTACAGAGGTATATTAATTTCTGCTTGAGTTGTAAGACCATACCTGAGAACATAATATTACCTGGTAGAGGATTCTAGCTCCCTTGTGTGCGTTTTTGGCAAAAAGATGGAGGTATAAATTTCATTGTTTTATTTCTAACAAGATACATTCTTTTAATTGGAGATGCCAGATGATCTCCCTTCTTGGGTCATAATGACAGTTTTATCTATAAATCTTAAGTGTTAGGGCATTCACATAAAAGAAAATGGCAGCATCAGAAAAATTCTTATACTTGGTCAGACCACACCTGGAACACTGTGACCAAATCGGGGCACCACAATTGAAGGGAGATGTTGACAAGCTGGAATGTGTCCAGAGGGCAACTGAAATGATCAAGGGTCTGGAGAACAAGCCTTATGAGGGGCCGTTTAAAGAGCTGGGCTTGTTTAGCTTGCAGAAGAAAAGGCTGAGAGGAGTCATTATGGTAATGTATAAATATGTGAGGGGAAGTTATAGGGAGGAAGGAGCAAGCTTGTTTTCTGCTGCCTTGGAGACTAGGACATGGAGCAATGCCTTCAAATTACAGGAAAGGAGATTCCCACCTCAACATTAGGAAGAACTTCCCAACTGTGAGAGCTGTTCAGCAGTGGAACTCTCTACCTGGAGTGTGGTTGAGACTCCTTCTTTGGAGACTTATAAACAGAGGCTGGATGGCCATCTGTCAGGGGTGCATTCAATGCAATTTTCCTGCTTCTTGGCAGGGGGTTGGACTGGATTACCCACAAGGTCTCTTCCAGCTCAATGATTCTATGACCATTTTACATGTAATGAGTTCTGACATTAGAAGCAACAAAGTACAACACTATTAAATACAACAATAATGGCATAGTCAATATAACTTTATTTTTAAAAATATTTTTCATCAATTCTTATACAAATATTTTACAAAATGCTGTTCTTTAGAAAAATGAGAATAAATTAGAAATGTAATTATCTGATATGTGAAAAATGTAATGCACTGCCCTCAGATTTCAAACGTTGAGTGAAGGTGTATCTGTATCATAAAGATATACCCTTCTTTTTCTGAATAAAAACTCATGGGTGACGAAGCTTGTTCACTTCACTCTTCTCACTATAGATCTTTACACTAGACTAAATGTTGCTTCAGAGGTTTCTTAATGTTCAAGAGATTACATGAGACAGAGGTGGAATGGTATCCAGAGGAACCCTGGAGTGTGCAAGCTTCTGAATTCTAATTATACAGTTTAATAAGCAATTATCAAGTTGAATATAGTCAATGTGACACTCCTTCCTTGGAAGCTAGTTTTTGTGGATTTCATACATTCTTCTCTTTATGCTACCTTCAATAATTGTCATGTACTATTACAGAAGAAGCTTATGGCACTGAGCTTTCGTTGAGAAGCCTAGGAACAAAAGTTTTGTAAACAATATGAAACAAGAATAAACTTACTGCACAATCCTATACATTTTTACATAAATGTAAGCTCCACTATGTCCAGTGGTGCTTAATAGCTACCATGCATTTCACTGTATTATTTTAACTTATCCAATCAGGTATATGCACACTTTTTCTACATAGACTATTATTCCTCCTGACTTTAAGAACAACTTCAAAAACATATAACAAAACAACTGCTGTACACTTTACAAATAACATTATGTTTGCATAAGATAACATATCTCATCCTGTACAATTAATGTGCACATGTTTTTTTACATACTGTATATATAAAACCGCTTAACACAATTGAATCCACAATTATTCATTTCAGTCAGTTCTTTCACTAGGCATCAGTTGACTGCTTAATTTCATCAGCAGTTTTACGACGAGGCCTGCCTATAAACACAGGAAAAAAAAAGATTTTCCAAAAAGTAGGACTGACATATTATATGTTATGTAAATTTGAGTCTATTTGTAAAACTGAGCTTTGGCACTCTTCCCTCCTCCAATTCCTCATGTTTCCCAAAAGCCAATCCTGAGCATCATGGCATCTTCCAGAAAGTCCTGGAATATGATTCATGAACAGCTTAGGAAATGGAAGCTTTTCCTAATTGGATGAAAGCAAGCCATGGGTTGCATGCAACTTGAAGACACGAAATAAGAAAACTGTTTCCTGCTTGAACAACTTTCTGTACAATACCTGGCAATTCTTCTATTTTCCTGCTGCCTTGCCTATTCCATGCAATATGTTAGATGAGAACTGTGGAGCTCTTTTTCTATTAAGGGAGACTCTTAAGGACAGACAAATCAGTCTGGGCCCAAAGTGTGCAGAAATAGTAATAACATTCAAGAGTGATGTTTCCTGCTTTCACACATTTCCACCCTATGATGCAGTATTTTCTGTCTCCTTCAGATAATTCTTAGGTAGCTGCAAGAAAACCATTAGACAAGCTTTCTTTGGGGGAGTGAGCAAGTTTCACTCTCTAGTCTTTGCCTTTCCTTCACATCATGTTCATTCATCCTCATTTCAGGTAAAGATTTAGTGTCCCATGACTACTATCTGACCAAATTTTCTTGCATCTCTGCAGCATCCAAGCTGATCTCAGGGTTGAAGTGCAGCCTCCTGAAATTATAGGGGGTGAAAGTGGCTGTTGAATTTTATAGCTGCCACTGACCCACAGACAAGATAATAAATATAAATATAACATTTTTGTTTTGGGTTTTTAAAAATCCAGAAGGTCTTCTTAAGCATTATGCAGAGCACCTTTAAAATAAGAAAATAAGAAAAGACTGCCAGGGAGGGCGGACTATCCATAATTGGAAGTCTTTAAACTGAGGTTGGATAGATGTCTTTCAACTGTGTTTTGGCTGTATATTCCTGCATGGTTGAGGGTTGGTCTATCTAGCTCTTGTAGCATTTCTAAGAGTCAATGAGTCTATGAAATGGAGCAGCGAGTAGGAGTTGATTCTGAGTGGAAGTTCTGAGTCCTATGATTTTCTTGTGAGTTTGCTGACCTTCAGGAGCAGCTTTGGAGAGTTGAAGTGGGAAGAGGAGGTAGGAAAGCCCCATTGTACAAACTGATGTCTCAGTGTAGTATTCACTACAACTATTGCCAGTTTTAAAAAGTAGGCAGAATATGAACTTGTCTTCCACAAAACATTTAAGGCTTCTGGAAACAAAATACGCGCGCACACACATGCTCCCCTTGTTTCAGGAATTATTTTTTTTACTCAAAATTCCTTACACAAAATTGGCTTTTTACATATTTATATTAAATATTAGAAAGTTAATATGGGAGACATTTACGGTTAAGTGCTATTTCTTTTAATTTACTTATAGTAGATTATATTTTAAATCTGGTTTCATCTTCTAAGTGCAGTTCTGCTTTCATAAAAAATATTCTTGTTAGCCACTAGGTGGGCAGGATAATAACATAAATAAAAAGCACAATACTACAAAACATTCCCAGATAATCAAAAAGTGGCAGTCCCAGGAGTAGCCCCATGTTGTTTCTTGCCTTTTGTTCTAATACAACAGTTTGCTGTTTTTCATTTGCAAGGGAAGTCTCAATTAACAAATCATGTGGCCAAATTGGGATATCAGACCATTTGACACCCCTCTCTTTTTCTAAGAGATACTGTCCATTTCTATCTATATACTGCTCTCTTGTGGATGCTTCTGAGTGCAGCAATATGAGGTTCATGGGCCTCATTTTAAAAATAACGCAACAAACAAAAGAGGCAGATTTCTTAGTTTAAACCATGGCAATATTTTAAGTTGTGTGTGCTAAATCTGGTCCAGATCCATCAAGCCATGGGAAGACATTGAAGAAAACATACACACATATTTTCATTTTATAGATGAACTGGTGGGGGAAATCAATGTCTGGCTTACCTGTTTGGTATGGACTATAAAGCTCATTTTGTTTTCCAAACTATGTATTTGAAAGCACGTGTCTCCATCTCCCAACTGCCACATAAAGCAACCATATTTTAAACTTATGAGCAATGCCTGCAATACAAGAAGAAACAAAAAGTTTAATTGTTCAGTAAATGTGCAAACCTAATTTGCATTGGAGACCAGGATGAAGCAGAATCACATCTTCACTTGCTGGGCAGGAAATTCCCTCCTCCAGGCAATTCTCATCTCCTGAGCTCATCCCTGCCTTGTACCTGCCAACTCAATGCTGAAGAAGCAGATTCATTCTGCTGTATGGCCTTCACTACTAGAGAGAACAAAAGAGAATTTTGGGTGTATTTTAGAGCCCCAGGTGTGCTGCATCTTTACTTAAGAATAAATAAAATCATTATTGTTAAATAACTGATATCACTGATGTTATTTAATAACTGGTGTTCTGACTCTTTTGATGGGAATAATTTGGCTATTTTCCTCTTGCTAGTGTGACCAAGCATTAACTAAGGTAGAATTCTAACCTCAACTTCTGGATCAATTAATCTTCACAGACATAGCTAATCAGGACCCAGACAGTAATGGAACTGGCTGCATAGAAAAAATAGATAAAGTAAGCTAGGAGAAATGAGGCTTGTGGGAAGGAAGAGTACTCCAGCAGAATAGGCTTTACAAGCCATGGAATCAAAATTTTGCCCTTCTTGGTCTCAAGGTGTGATATGTGGCTTACTGGATGGTTTAGAGATAGCCACCGAGGTTGGGTAGGGTAGGCCAACAAACCTATTGTTTCCATCTTGAAAAGATGCTTTCCTTTGACATTTCTGTCTATGTATACTCTGATTACTTCAGTTTGCCTTTGTACATGTCCTGTGCAAAAAGGAAGCTTCATAGAATAGTGAAAAGGCCAACAAACCTACCTTTGTTTCCATGTTGAGAAGATGCAATCCTTTGATATTTACACCGACGTACACTCTGATGACTTTATGATTGCTTGAGCTTGCCTTTGTGAATACTTGTCCTGTGAAAAAAGCAGCCCCATAGGTAGGAAGCTCCCAGCAGTTCTGCAAAAACATGCGCTGCAGGTGATGCATCTCTTTGCTCACACCTTCACTAGTACTCAGACTCTAGAAAGAGAAATTGACATACTCAGAGAAGACATGGATTGAAGACATGGATGTTTAAACAAGCATTCGGTTAATCCGTTGCAACGAATTATGATGACTAAAGGACTGGTAATCATGGACGATGAATTTGGATTGCGACTCCAGTTACGAGATGCATTGGATGGTTATTGGTGGCCCAATAATTTGTATTGTATATGTGTTTTATGCTTTTAAACTGAATATTGTTGTTTTTTAAGTGTTGTAAACCGCAATGAGTCGCCGATTTAGGCTGAGATATTAGCGGTATACAAGCGCATAAATAAATAAATAAATAAATATGGTTTTCATTGTCAATAGGATGCAGTTTACTTGGACAGAATAAAATAACAGGCATGCATCTGCTTAAGAACAATAAATTTCATGACATGCAGAGAAATTAATACAAAATATAATGAATTCAGAACTGGTACAGAATGAATTATATCAATGATTTTCACAAGAGTACAGCAAGGGCAAAATGACTATTAAGTTTAATTTTGTGCAGCATGAAAAACGGGCAAGTCAAAAGATATAAAATAATACTCTGACTTCTCTAATATGTTTTGAGTGAGTAAAAGAAAACTCAAGGTCTCTCTAGTAAAATATCTGGTTCCCACACTGGCAAGCCACATAGCTATGGAAATTTAACAAGTAGGACATGAGGACATGCCCCTCCACCAAGCTAAAATAAAACCCTAAACATTTGAACTTTTCTCAAAGGGGAGTTCATTTAGTTTTTGAACATTCCAGGCTTACAATAACCTTCTAAACCAGTGGCTCCCAACCTCTCTACAACATTAGTAACAAGAGGGTTACGAATCCGTTTTTGGTCAACTTTAGATTTGGTTTAGTTATTTGGGGTGCTGATTCAGAAAACAGCATTGGATATACCACATTAGCTCTAGTTTATCATACAGAAGATATGCCATCCAATAATTGCCATGTGCTCGCCTACAGAAAACTGTATTTAATAATCTAGAGCTGATGTGGTCTATCCAATGCAATTTTCTGAATCAGTACGCCAAATAACTCTAGGAACAGGCCTAAAAGCGAAGCCACCAAGGGATTCCTGCTTCCAGGCACCACGTAGAACGACTCCGCTTGGGGAGGGAAGAGGAGCAGCAGAAGCAGTCAGGAGGCTTGTTGTCATGCCTTTTGTGGATAGTCAGCCTTTCCCCTCCTGGCATCCCCATTGCCTCAGCACTATAAGAGGATTTTGCAAGGCCAGTCTCTTTTGTTACAACGGTGTAGTAACGGTGAGGTCACATACCATATTTTAGATCTTGCAGACCACTGGTTTGGAACCACTGTTCTAAACTATGGTATACCAGAACTATACATAACATTTATTATTAATTTGTTATGATTTTTATAATAGAATTATATGGGAGTTGTTAATTTTATTCCTTTCTTTTAAAAAATAATACTCTAACAACAATGGTTCAATAATAAGCAATGGTCTATTTTTCTCTGTATTTACTCAACAAATTCCAGAAATTATCATTTTAAAATGAGAGGTCTTCGGAAATCATGGTACTTTACAAAAAACCTACCTTGTACTCATGAAGTATTCTATTTGTCCAGTGAGGTGCTTTACTTTTTAATTTGGTGATTGGTACTATAGACTTTAAATTTTCCTCACTAGAAATAAAAAGCAAAAATATGTGATTATTTTTTTCTTGTTTAGCAGGCGTAAAATAAAATATCTTTGACTTAATCAAATGATCAGAAAAGAGGCAGCAGGAAAAAAAAGCTGTTCTAAAAGAAACAACATGAACACTTTGTAATGTGCTGACCTATCTTCTTGATCACATAGTCACCTGCTGGTCACTTGATTCCATCTATCAGAATCAGCAATATTAGCCACCCACAAAAAAGATCTCATAGACAGACTTTTCAAAATAATTATATTTTAAAGCAAGCCAATTTTGAAATAATTTTAAATAGACTTACTTTAGGAAGCCCTGCTTGTGTTTTTTACTTTCATAATTTCCATAGACGATTTGCAGAAGCAGACTTGCAAGTGTTATCAGCTTGGCATCAGGCGAGGTGTAGAAACCCTTCAGCAAATTGTATCTTGCCTCATCAAACAAGATAAGAATAGCCAGCGGATCTTCAATCTACAACAAAATAAATTGTAATGCTTTGTATTATTCATTAGTACCGTTCAAGCTTCCCTTGTCTGGAATTCCAAAGTCTGAAAATTTAAAAAAAAAAAAAAAGATTTCTTTGCCACATTTGCCGGCTTCTACCTGAACAGCCTAGGAAGTGGGAGTTGAAATCCAAAACAAGTGGAGGGCCCAAGTTTGCCCATGCTGGAATAAATGATTGTCAAATTAACTGAAAAAAATGGGTCTTTAAAGCTTTACAGCTATAAATTCATCAGCTTTGTTCTTGTCATACCAACTAGTGATGGGTGCAAGATCACAAGGCTGGCATGGATAATAAGTTCAATGTTACTGCTATTTCATAAAGGAGAACATAGAATGCCAACCTTTTTTTCAACCTCTAGAGGAAGTCTCACATCTCTCCTCAGAAAAAGCTGTGGAGTTTCTCTTTGAGGATCCAAATTTGTCAACTCAGTGAGTATGTCAGGCCAGTCACGAACATGCTGTAGAGGTTTGTGATATGGCTTCAGCTGGAGACCTAAACAACAACTTTAATTTAAATAAAAGCAAACAAGGAGACACAGAATATTTCAAGTTGCATATAAATGTGTGGAAACCATACTACGGAATGATTTTCTAGAAAGTCCAGTACTTTCTTCTCCCTTGAAATCAATGGTATCAAAGTAATTCCACTTCAACATTAGATGCACATATGACCAAATAAGGTTTTTAATTCATGTCTCTTCTCTCCCTGAATCATTATGGCAGTGCTTTAAGTATGCAGTATTGTAGAGGTTTTTGCATTTAAAAGTTCACCAGGTCAGAATCTCTATCTGAGAAATAAGGACAAGCTGGGCTTTAATGCTTTCACAGTACTTTATGCGGTTCCCTATTTAAAAAGGAAGGTTCCTTTCAGAATTACAGTTCATCTTGTGGAAAATTTGGAAGTCCTTAAACAGACTCAGAAGTGGAGTTGGCAGATCAAAAGACAACCTGGCAAAATGGCACTAACCTAGAATCTTCCACCTTGTGCAATTGTGGAGCAAAACAAACAGCTCAGCATCTGTATTCTTGCCCACAATGCCCTGCCTCATGCACGGAGGAAGAACTGTTTTAAAGCTACAGACAATGCAGTCACTGTCGCCTGTTTTGGGTCTAAAACTATTTAGTTGCTCATGATCCCTTTATTTTATCAGTTTTAAACTTATTTGTTTATGGAATGCCTTTGACATGAAATTAAAAAAAATCTTGTTAAAGAAACAAATTGAAGTAATTAAGGCAACGTTGCAGAAACCTACTTTGTTAGAGACATCTATCTTTTCTGCAGCTCTTGATATTTGTGTAATATATTAGAATAACTAGAACATTCTTAAATCTTACTTACTAAGATTTTCAGAGCAAATCCAAATAGTGAAGTACTGCTGTGTTTCTTGGGAAAGACGCATTCCTTCCATTATTTGTTGCACAGTCGTGTTGTTTCCATGTTTCAGTTCCACAGAGCGGTATGACCCATCCATTCGATAAATTCGAACTTTTTCATACTTCAAAAATTAAATCAAAATGTGTAATTAGTAACCTGCCCTTCTCCACTTGGAGAATGGATATTCAGTGATCACAAAAAAGACCAACACAAATTCATGGATTAATTAAGTTAATTAAAGATTAACATGGTAAATATTTATCTTATGTAGACTTCATTGAAAAGCAGCACTAAAGCTCAGTGCAAGCAGTTTCTGAAATTCCAATGCAAACTTCAAATCTACTTAAAAATATCAGCATTTTGCAAAATAATTTTGTACAAAGATTACTTGAGAATTCAAACTTTGCCAAGGTTTCCTTACTTATTCTAAATCATAAAAATATCTGGAAAGTCAGGGCATACTTGTTTATTTAGGGCTTCTTTCAGCAAATGAGCTGCTTTCTCCCACTCATTTTGTTTGTTTTCCTCGCAGACATTTAGTGGTGTTCTTCCTTGTTGATCAGTAATGTGCTACAATGAGAAATAAGATAAATAATAAAATATGGCTCTACATTAATGTTCCACATTACAGTGCAACGGTTGCAATCTACATGTTTACTGTACTGTTCAAGAAGCTGATCGTCATGCAAATAATTCAAAGTATTGTGTACAATAGAAATAGCAGTTCTAAGCTGTTGCAATAAAATTACTTCTTTGAAGCTCTTCCTGATGTGTAGTATTGCCACTGTTTAAATCAAGTAGCATTCTAATATTTTTACCTATTACAATTGGGAGTCTAAATTGTATTGAAAAGGCAGAATTGTATGGGAAATTGCACAATCATAGTTACAAAGGCATCTTACTCTGTCAATCTCTGGATGGTTTAGGAGAATCTCGACAATATCAGCATGCCCCCCTCCAGCTGCAAAATGAAGAGGAGAGCTGAGCTGTCCATTGAGTAAATTTGGATTGCACTTTCCTTTCTCCAACAGCATTCGCGTGGCTTCAACCTTCCCATACCTACAAGTAGATACACATATGTGGTATATGAAACTTACTTCTTAATTATTTTAATTCAGGTAAAAATACCTCTAATAAATTAATTCCCCCCAAAAATGAATAAGCCTTGAAATTCAGTGAAGAAATTGCATGTGCTACTTAATTACTGCTCTAAAAAACTCAAATCAAAATTTCTTCCTGCCATTTTAACACTTTTGCCTGGGTCCATTTCTGTATGTAATGTGGAAAAATTCTTAAAATTTGGTGAAAATCTTAGGCAGTTTATTTAGAGTGAACATGAATGGTCCATGACCTCAAGAGGAATTTTGTGCTAGTTATAGTACTATAAGGATGACAACTACTACTAGTGTGTTTGTGTTTGAGTCACCTTCAAGATTTATGGCGACCCTTGAATTTTATAGAGCTTTCTTAGACAAAGAATGCTAATATTAGTTACATATATGTTCTCTCTTCCCATAAGTAAATTCAAGGGAGCGTACAAAGTTCCCCCTGGTGGCACAGAGGGTTAAACCACTAAGCTGCTGAATTTGTTGTCCGAATGGTTGGCGGTTCGAATCCAGGGAGCAGGGAGAGCTCCCATTGTTACCCCCAGCTTCTGCCAACTTAGCAGTTCAAAAACATGCAAATGTGAGTAGATGAATAGGTACTGCTTCTGCAGGAAGATAACGGCACTCCATGCAGTTATGTTGGCTACATGACCTTGGAGGTGACTATAGACAATGTCGGCTCTTCGGCTTAGAAATAGAGATGAGCACCACCTCGAGAGTCACACACCACTAGACTCAATGGCAGGGGAAACCTTTACCTTTATACATGGTTCATCCTCTTGACTTTGTCACCAGGAAAAACCACGAAGTAAGATAGGCTAGTCAGAAGTCATTCAATGAGTTTTAGGGCTCAGTGGAGGCTTGGACCTGGACATTTCAGGTCTTAATCCAAGGCTCAATGACTGCCTTCTTACCAATAAAACCCTCAGCACTATTAACCCATTTAGGAGTAAATTACTTCCTTCCACATACATGGGAGAAAGGAAATCTGGAGCTGGCTCCAGATAATGAAATCCTGAAGTTTGGTTGTATTTCATTTTTGAGGCAGTTAAACCTTATGATTCCATTATCTGGAGTTGGTCTAAAATTTTGGCCTTTCTACTGTCCCCTTATCTTTTTTAAAAAACAAAGCACAATCAAATACTCAAATTCTTCCTAATCTTCCGTTTGGATTGCTACAAAAAAATAAAACAGCATGTATGACCGATTGTGCGTCAAGTGCTCGCCCTGAGTCCCCTTTAGGGATAAGAAGGGTGGGATATAAATGTGGTAAATAATAAGTAGTAAGTACAATTTCTGCTATCTTTTCATATTGCTTTGCTTCAAAATACAAAACAATACCAGGAAGAGCAGAAGAGCAGATGAATCAAGTTTTTCTCTGTCCTCCTCCACAATGAAAGAGTGTCAGGGCAACTTTCTCCTGACACACTTTCTCCCACAGAATCCAATGAAAACTGAGCTAACCCCCTAATATCATCCTTTATCTGCATAGCTGTGTATTCCGTTCTGCTTGTTGAGTTCACTGGAGAATGACAACAATCTAGAAATGGGTGGGGGTTTTTACACATAGATCATTCTTATTAAGAAACTATTCCTTTCAGCTCATTTGCACAAAGTCCTGCACTCACCAGCATGCATAATGAATAGGTGCCCAATGGTCACTGTCCAGCTGGTTTACTGAAAGGTTTTCATCTAGAAGCTGGCTCAATAATTCAGAATCTCCTTCACAAGCACTACGATGAAGAGGAAAATCGTCCACCCACTGACGTTCCCTAGGAGGAATATTGAAAGAGATGCAATATATCAGTGATGTTATATAATTGGCCCATTGGAAACATCCTGAGAATACTAACATGAACAGAATAACAAATGAGTCGGCTTTGAATTAATGCACACGAACAAACTGGAACCTAAACCTATATGATACTTTACAGACATCATGCACTGATGGTATATTTCACACTAGGAAGCAACACACTTTGAGGGGGAAGTTCAAAGGCAGTTCACTGTTCACTGCTTTGATGGTGGGCATATCCTTCCTCAAGGTATCTAACCCCTTCTGTAATTCTGGGAGGGTTAGAAAAAAAGAAACAGATATGGAAGTTGACTAAATAAACATGTTGAGGCCTCACAGACCAGTGTAACCAAAATAAATGGATAGAGATAACATAGTACTTGTCTTCCATGACACTGCTCATGCTGCGTTGCCACTTTTCACGTTTTGGAATCTGTATTTTGGAATAGTCTGGGGCTCCAAGTCCAAAGTATGGATTTATAACCACTTTGTCCACCTAGAAATACCATATGATAAAATGAGTACACATCAAAGAATATTAAAATCTAACTAATATCAATTCAGTGTTTCTTCCTCTTACCCTGTTGGTATACTGAAGGTCGGACCCAAATAAAGGGTTATAGATACAGACATCTGCCCTCTCAAGTGCTAGCATTTTACTTTTGATTTCTAGTGCAGTGTATCCCATGTGGAGAGAGCTCTCTGTCTGCCCAGGTTCAACTGCATATGCAGGGTTTGTGACATTTGTTTTAATCCGCTCCAAGGGAGAGGGTCGGAATAAAGCTGGGATCGAATGTGACTGGGAATGTCTTTCTTCCAACCATCTACAGAATGGAATGGACAGATTGTATTAGCATAGTTGATGTGGTCAAATATTAGCAAACCATTAGCATGGGATAATGTAATATCATACTAATAGTGATATAATTTAATTAATAAATTATACATTTTCTAATTCATAATTTAAGTATTGATGACCAATATAGTCTAATATATGTTGGCACAAAGTTAAAGATAGCACAAAGATTTTAATTCTCTGCTAAGCTTTTAAATAGGTACAACAACAACAACAACAAATAATGAGGATTTAAAGATAGAACTGCAAGGACTCTGGCACAAGTCAGTAAAGGTGGTTCCAGTGGTGATTGGCACAGTGGGTACAGTGCCTAAAGATCTTGGCCTGCACTTAAAAACAATCAGCACTGACAAAATTACCATCTGTTAGCTGCAAAAGGCCACCCTACTGGGATCTGCAATACATCAATAGTCCTAGACACTTGGGAAGTGTCCAACGTGTGATCCAATACAACAGCCTGCATAGTGACCTTGTTTGCTGTGTACTAATCTTGTTGTGTTTCAAATAATAATAATAATAATAATAATAATAATAATAATAATAATTTTATTTATATCCCGCCACCATCTCCCAAAAGGGACTTGGGCCGCGTATGGTGTGAGAGCCAGTTGTAAGAATTTGAATATTGGACTATTATTCTGGAGACCAGTGTCTGAATCAGAAATGAAATGATCAAATACAAAAGCCAGCATAATGATTTTGTTTACTGTGTACTAATCTTGTTGTGTATCAAATAATAATAATTCTTTATTTATATCCCACTTTTCTCCCTAAATGGGACCAAAGCGGCTCACAATATTTTAAAATAATACAAAACAATCATACATAAGCAGTAAACAATAAAATATCAGATCTCATTGATTCCCATCTAAACATGGTATTTGAGACCTACGGAACTAAAAATATATTGTTGTCATAAATAAGAAATCCAATTTTTGTTAGGACTTAGTCAAAAACATAATGTAACAAAATTCTCTGTCACCAATGTTTATTTTAATAGTACAAGAGAAAAAAAGATTCTTTTCTGAAAAATTATGGTATGAAAATACTTTGGTTTTTAGTATTTAAAAAATGCAAACAGTTCTACTGAAGCATTTCTTACTTATCCAAATAAAGTAACATTCTAGCTGTTAGTGTAGCAAAATGAGAGCTGGATTCACTGCAGACCCTCATGATGTCTTGTAAGCAGTAGAAAATTGGGCACCCAGGACTGTAGGTATACTTTGTATTATCTACAAAGGAAAGAAGATGTGTTCAGTAATCCAATCATTGGCTGTAAAAATGACAGTTTGTTTTTATTGCTGTGTTCCAAAAGTACATCATAGAGTCTAATTTTCATCATAGAGTCTAATTTTCACCATAGTCAAATTGCAGTATTTTGTAACTGGAACAAATACAGTTTTAATTTCAAAAGCCGTATTAGTTGTCAGTGTAATTCTGTATGGACTTTGGCTCCTAAACCCAACTGGTTATTGAATATGTGACTTAATCTGTGGCAACCAGAATGACTCTTCTTCTACCACCTCAGACAGTACTGCTATTCTTTTTTATTTTCTTATACTAAACAATGACCCTTTAAAATATTTTTCTTTCATCTAAAAAAGCCATAGATATTCCTTTTATATAAGCAGTACTCATTGAAACTAAATACTATGAATTAGAACTACAGAATTTAGGGAAATTATACTGCTGTTCTCTAAATATCTTTCATGCACATACATCTATCAAATTTACCTTTTACTACTGTTGGCACAACAAAAAAAGATGCATCCTTTCCCGCCTTCTCACCATCAAGAGGAAATGTCTTCATTAACAGAACCCGTTTTCCTGTACATAGTAAAAGTGTTTTTCACAATTAAACATCTGAAATTACTCTTTCATATGGACTCAAAATCTATATTATCCAAAAAAGTGTTTTCTTATCCCAGTCTCCCTTTTCATCAACAGTGACAAGATAAAGAGTTTTTTCTTGCAGAAGAAACCTTCCCCAACACACTTTCCATTGGCAAGACAAAGACCTTCATCCTCTAAAACAATGACCAATACTGAAAATACTGGAAGGGTTTGGTGGGCATTGACCTTGAGTTTTGGAGTTGTAGTTCAGCTACATCCAGAGAGCACTGTGGCCCAAACAATGATAGATCTGGACCAAACTTGGGACGAATCCTCAATATGCCCAAATGTGAACACTGGTGGAGTTTGGGGAAAATAACCTTGACATTTGGGAGTTGTAGTTGCTGGGATTTATAGCTAACCTACAATCAAAGAGCATTCTGAACACGACCAATGATAGAATTGGGCCAAACTTTCCACACAGAACCCTCATGCCTTGAAGGGACTTGCTGGCGCAAACCTCACTCCAGCCTCCCATGCTCTCCCTCACCTGCGCATGTATACCACGCTGCTATGTGCCAAGCGTGCCTGCTCTTCCCTCACCACATGGCGTCTCAGAAACAGCCCTCCCTTGGCTGAGAGGCCAGCTGAGAGGCTGGCCAATCACAGCAGAGGAGGGCTTTTGGTGGGAGGATTCGCAGTCTGTTTCCAAAAAGGAAGAAAAGGACAGGGGGAGAGATTTTTAGCCTTCTCTGCCAAAGGGGTGCCTAAGACCATTAAAAATATATGTTTTCTGATGGCCTTTGGCGATCCCTCTGAAACCCCCTCACAACCCTCCCAGGGGTCCTGACTCCCAGGTTGAGAAACGCTGCTGTAAAAAATAAAACTTTTCTGTTTCAGACAGCAGTTGGAGAATGCAGAACAATGTTTTCTCATTGTGCTATGTGCCAGCAGCCACGATACAGGAAGAAAGTTCTGGTTATAGTTATGTTGTTTATAAGAAAAACTAGAATACAAGAGGAAAAATGTTTCATTACCTTTAATACCTTGATTTCCTGGTGAAATTGGTTGGGTGGTTTCCAATATGTAATCCAAGATGCTTTGGGTTACATCACAATTTCCTTGAAGTTTAGTTTCCAGTAACTTTTTCTTTCTCTTTTTCTTATGCCCTTCAATTGGAATTTCAAGCAACAAAATCTTGGAATGATAAAAGTAAACACAAGTTAAACACAAAGTAGATATAAAATTACAATAGAAAAGGTCACTATTTCTGCAATCCTTCTTGCTGAAGTGACTACCAGAAACACAACCTTTTAAGTTTAACATTCTGAAATATATCTGACATAATAGTTAGAGCAATGTATCTGTGAGCATATAGAGACCAATATTTAAGTCCCAAGTTACAAGCTCATTAAAAACTCTTGGTGGACTCAATGCTACTTCTCTCAAAAATCCTGTTATGTCTGTGCTGTCAGTCTGATCCCATCTGTATCCACAATTGTTGAGAATGCAACCACTTGATACTTCAGAATGTTGAGCTGTAATCTTTTTCCGATTCCTTCTTGCAGAAAGATCGAAGCAACTTTAACCCCTACATATTCCAGGCACATTGTGTGCATCACCACTTAAATGCCTTCCAAGTCATTTCATAAATCCTTTACACAGCTCCCTTCTAATGCTAAGAACGTATCTATCACTCAAGACAGGTAATTTAGCCCCTGAGTTGCTTGCATTCAATGCCTGAAGTCAGTTTTAGCCAAGGATGATTCAGAAGAGTAATCAGAACTTGAGCAACAGATCAGGTGTCAGAGAAAGTTGAAATCCAAGTCTCTCAGTCATTTGTATTAATTGTGGAAACCACAATACCCATATGGAGTTATCAAGACTGCACAAGCCTTTTCCATTCTTATTTTGGGCAAGGTTGATGAAGAATTTTTTTGAGCAAAATCAAGAGTGCTACATGAAATCATCTTACATGATATTGTCTTTAAATACAGAAAGAGATGAGAACAGTCTATAGCACCAAACATATAGCTTGGTATTGTGTACACTGACCAGAAGCAACCCTTCAGTGTTTCATGTGAGTCTTTCCATGCTCTGCCTGGACATAACGGAGGATGATTTTGACAACCTCGGTATGCCAAACATGTGATCTGCAATTAATCACTACACATGGAAAGGGGAAAAGGCCAGTGCTGCCTCCAAGGGCCAGTCACTCCTGGTCACTGCCATTTTCCAACCAAGGCATTCAAAAAGGCCTGAAACTGCATTGCGGTGGAGAAAGTAAAGTGGGTCAGTATTTCTTTGGGACTCTCCCAGGATAGACTAAGCTCTTCCTTTTTGCTACCCTTCTGAGATAAGGGTATGATACCTTTTTTGATCAGAGTTAATGTAAAGTACTTAAATTGACCCATGGATAAGTTAACGCAGGGTTTTAGGGTTGATTTTTTGATGAAAATTCCAAGAATTTTACATTAGCAGTTGTCATCATGAGTATATCTAGCCCTGGCAATAACTGCATGCAATTGCAGAATCTTCCCTCTCCTCATGCTATTTCAGTTCACACTTTAAAAAACAAAAACAATGTTACCTCATATGATTTAGCACGATATTCACGAGAATTCAGGCTTGCAGTATTCTTTGGACGAATTACAGCCACATAAGCTTCTGTTACAGCGTCTGGGTTTTCCATGGTTCACCAATATTTCTTTTGTAAGTGGGAAAAAAAACGAAGGAAGAAAACCACGAGCAAAAAATAAATATTAAGCTTAAAGGGGTTTGTTATAAAACAGCTAAGAAACTATAGGCATTAATTTTTAAATTGATTAGAATTATACTTCTCAATTCTCTCTTTTGCACAAAGAAAACAAAAGCTGCATTTATGTTCCAAGTGCTTTGAGGACTGGCTTGAAATTTCTAAATAAATTTCACTATATTTTTCAAACACAAATACACCCCCCCCCCCCTGGAAAACAAAAATAATTTACAATAGCCTAAAAGAAATGAATAATGTGCTACAAAAATGGACAGAAAGCAGACAAAAGACCTTGCTGGTCAGGAAGTGTAGCTGCAGAAGAAAGATGGCTTGGGTTTTGAGGCTGGATCATATTTAGCTTTTGGGGTTTACCTTGCAGCTTGCAACAGCAAACTGGGAAGTGGGTGCACTGAACTGAAGATATTACATCATTTTCAGTTTTGAAATCATCAGAGGTATGAGTAAGAACAAATCCTCTCCCTTTTTAAGTCACTGGGCACGGTAATTTTGGATGAAGACACCACATCCCTTCCAATAACTGATGTGCTATTACAGCTCACAGCAAAAACAATTTGCAACACATTTACTATCATATAAAATTTTATGGAATGCAATCCACTTTATAAAATGCATGTATTATACTGGGTTACAGATAATATAAAAATATGATGGGGGAATTATAAACAGTGAGGTCAGAGACAAATTAAATTCAAAAAGTAATAGTTACTTTAATTAATAGGGTATTCATAATATAGTTGCTAAGTGATAACTGATCAATTATTTAAGACGTGCCATGTGATTTTTTTAAAAAAACCCTACAATCTAAAAATCAATGTATTCGTCCAAACTAAAGTAGATTCAGCACAAAAAAGTTTGCTATAATATGGTTTCCTGATTCTACAGTAAATTCAGAAACATATTCCCCACAGTTCATCCAACTGTTCTACACATTGTATTGTCAAAGGCTTTCATGGTCGGAATCACTGAAGTGTTACAGGTTTTTTTGAGCTATATGGCCATGTTCTAGAAGCATTATCTCCTGACGTTTTGCCTGCATCTATGGCAGACATCCTCAGATGTTGTGAAGTCTGTTGGAAACTAGGAAAATTGGGTTTATATATCTGTGGAATGTCCAGGGTGGGAGAAATAACTCTTGTCTGTTGGAGCTAGGTGTTAATGTTTCAATTGGTCGCCTTGATTAGCATTTGATGGCCTGACAGTTTTTAGGTGTGACTTGTTACTACCTGGGGGAATCCTTTGTCCACGATTGTTTCTTGTCTGGATTTCCCCTGTGTTTGAGTGTTGTTCTTTATTTGCTGTTATGATTTTAAAGTTTTTTAATATTAGTAGTCAGATTTTGTTCATTTTTATGCTTTCTTCCTTTCTGTTGAAATTGTCCACCTGCTTGTGGATTTCAATGGCTTCTCTGTGTAGCCTGACATGATAGTTGTTAGAATGGTCCAGCATTTCTGTGTTCTCAAATAATATGCTATGTCCAGGTTGGTTCATCAGGTGCTCTGCTATGGCTGGCTTCTCTGGTTGAATTCGTCTGCTGTGCCTTGTTAGTTTTTGTGGGAGTTTGTTATTGATTTTGAAACTAGCTTTGAATCTGCATTTGAACTGTGATATATGGCAGTGTGGACTCAGATAACCCAATTCAAAGCAGATGTTGTGGGATTTTCTGTCTTGACATTCTGGGATATAGGGCTATGTGGAAGGGCCCTAAGTTATGTGAGGGCCCTTCCACACAGCCATATAACACAGAATATCAGGGCAGAAAATCCCACAATATCTGCTCTTAACTGGGGACCCTTCCACACAGCACGAAAGCTCAGAAACATGCCTCTCTGGGCCCTTCTACAGTCCTATATCCCAGAATATCAAGGAAGATAATCCCACAATATCTGCTTTGAACTGGTTTGTTTAAGTCCACAATGCCGAAATGTTAAGAGTGAGGGAGACATGGTTATATGAGCAAGCATTTACAGAGCATTTACTGACATAGGAAATGGAATCACTTGACAATGGAACTTGGACAACGTTTTTTAACTAGGAGACGCTGATTATAATAGTTGGGTTTTATTGTGGTTTTATATTGTTTTAATGCTTAATTTGTATTTTGCTATTATGTGTACTGACTTGTTGTAAACTGCCTTGAGTCGCCAATAGGCTGAGAAAGGCAGTATACAAGCATAGTAAATAAATAAATAATAAATAAATACAATCTGGTTCAATGTGAAGTTTAAACAGCTGTGTGGAAGGGACCTCAGTTTTCTGAGTCCCAGTCACCTCCCAACAAAGCAGTACGAAGCCAGATCTTAAAGCTGTAAGGCCATTAAATATTATTCAAGGTGGCCAACTGCATCATTCACACTTGCGTCAAACAGACAAGAGTTATTTCTCCCACCCTGGACACTCCACAGATATATAAACCCAATTTTCCTAGTTTCCAACAGACCTCACAACCTCTGAGGATGCCTGCCATAGATGTGGGTGCCGATAGGCTGAGAAAGGTGGTATACAAGTATAGTAAATAAAATAAATAAATAAATACAATCCAGTTCAACGTGATGTTTAAACAGCTGTGTGGAAGGGGCCTCAGTTATCTGAGTCCCAGTCACCTCCCAACGAAGGATTCCCCCATGCAGTTACAAGCCAGATCTTGAAGCTGTAAGGCCATTAAATGCTAATCAAGGTGGCCAACTGCAGCATTCACAGTTGCCTCAACCAGACAAGAGTTCTTTCTCCCGCCCTGGACATTCCACAGATATATAAACCCCACTTTCCTAGTTTCCAACAGACCTCACAACCTTTGAGGATGCCTGCCATAGATGTAGGTGAAACATCAGTTCAAAGCCGATAATGTGAGATTTTCTGCCTTTATATTCTGGGATATAGGGCTGTGTCGAAGTGCCCTAAGTTATCTGAGGGCCCTTCCACACAGCCCTATATCCCAGAATATCAAAGCAGAAAATCCCACAATATCTGCTTTGAACTGGTTTGTCTAAGTCCATACTCAGGGCACTTCCACACAGCCCAACGTCAGGAGAAAATGCTTCTAGAATATGGCCACATAGCCCGAAAAAACCCACAAGAACCTAGTGATTCCAGCTATGAAAGCCTTCAACAATACATATAAACCCAATTTTCCTAGGACCTCACAACCTCTGAGGATGCCTGCCATAGATGTGGATGAAACATGTGGCTGTGTGGAAGGGGCCTCAGTTATCTGAGTCCCAGTCACCTCCCAACAAAGGATTCCCCCATGCAGTAACAAGCCAGATCTTGAAGCTGTAAGGCCATTAAATGCTAATCAAGGGGGTTAGTTGAAACATTCACACCTAGCTCCAACAGACAAGAGTTCTTTCTCCCACCCTGGACCTTCCACAGATATATAAACCCAATTTTCCTAGTTTCCATCAGGACCTCACAACCTCTGAGCATGCCTGCCATAGATGTGGATGAAACATGTGGCTGTGTGGAAGGGGCCTCAGGGGCCGAAACAAAGGATTCCCCCAGGCAGTAACAAGCCAGATCTTGAAGCTGTAAGGACATTAAATGCTAATCAAGGGGGTTAGTTGAAATATTCACACCTAACTCCAACAGACAAGAGTTCTTTCTCCCACCCTGGACCTTCCACAGATATATAAACCCAATTTTCCTAGTTTCCAACAGGACCTCACAACCTCTGAACATGCCTGCCATAGGTGTGGACGAAACATCAGTTCAAAGCAGATAATGTGGGATTTTGAAGGAGGCCTGGCCTTCCAGAGTCCCTTTTTCCCTTCCTTTTCCCTTACCGGCGCAGAAGAAGCCTCTCCCTCCGGACAGGGCAGCATCCTCCCTTCCCCGCCCTTTCAGCCGGCGACTGAGGCGGAAGATGCCCTTCCGGTGCGGCTGCGGAGGAACTTCCGGGTCGGAGGCCTGGGCCGTTGATGTGACGCCGCGGTGGTCGTGGTTTCGGAGGCTCCCGAGGAGGCGGTCCACTGAGAAGGGAGCCGAGCCAGGCCAGGCCTCTCGGGGAGAAGCCGGGGAGGAGAACAAAGAGACCTCCTCCTCCTCTTCCTGGGTCTCCAGCCCTGTCTCCCTCCCTCCCTCCTTCCTTCCTTCAGTCAGGAGACAAGAGGCACCCGCTGCTGCTGCTGCTTCTTCCCCTCAGAAGGGCCGCTTCGTGGATGGACCAAGGCGGGCTCTGGGGAGGAGCGGCTCTTGTGAGTATATTTCTTTCATTATGTAGATCTAGGTCTGTAATAGAGTGCCTTCCTTTCTGCAGCGGCCATCAAGGAAGGAAAGGAAATGGGTGGGTTGCCCAGGCAAGAAATTTGCCCATTCTGTAGCTAATCCAGACTGAAGGTGCATCTACTCCAGGCCTGGGCAAACTTCGGCCCTCCTTCCAGGTGTTTTGGACTCCAATTCCTACCATTCCTAACAGCCTGTAGACTGGAAGAGCAGGAGGAATGGACTAAGGCCTGGGCCAACTTGGGCCGTCCTCCAGATGCTTTGGACTCCAAACGAATGGTGGGAGTTGGAGTCCAAAGCATCTGGAGGGAGGACCCAAGTTTGCCCATTTGACACCACTTTTGACTGCCTGTAAAAGACGACTAACAAACGACCCAACCTATTCAACTTGTATGCAGAACACATCATGCTTGACGAATGCAAGGCTGGGGTTAAAATAGCTGGAAGAAACATTAACGACCTTAGATATGCAGATGATCAAACTACAAGAAAGGAGATTCCATCTGAACATGAGGAAGAACTTCCTGACTGTGAGAGCCGTTCAGCAGTGGAACTCTCTGCCCCGGTTCCCAGTTAAAGGATGTTGGCCAGTCTGATTTTACATAAAGGGCCCATCATTTAGGGCCTTCTTACTGCCAAGAGAACATGGAACGTCCAAGAATAATAGACCAGCAATACTTTCAACAGCAACCTTTAACAAGTACAACAAGCTGCTTTAGTTTCCTTCTTTGGAGGTTTTTAAACAAAGGCTAGATGGCCATCTGTCAGGGGTGCTTTGAATGCAATATTCCTGCTTCTTGGCAGGGGATTGGACTGGATGGCCCATGAGGTCTCTTCCAACTCTTTGATTCTATGATACCAGGAGGAGCTGAGGAGCCTTCTAATCAAGGTGAAAGAAGAAAAGCGCAAAAGCTGGGATGCAGCTAAATATATATATATAAAAACAAGATTATGGCAACAAGAATAATTGACAACTGGGAAATAGAGGGAGAAGACGTGGAGGCAGACTTTGTATTTCTAGGTGCAAAGATTACTGCAGACGCAGACTGCAGCCAGGAAATCAGGAGATGTTTACTTTTTGGGAGGAGAGCAATGTCTATTCTCAATAAAATAGTGAAGAGTAGAGACATCACACTGGCAATGACGATCCGCATAGTTAAAGCAATGGTATTCCCCATAGTCACCTATGGATGTGAGAGCTGGACCTTAGGGAAGGCTGAGCGAAGGAAGATAGATGCTTTTGAACTGTGGTATTGGAGGAAAGTGCTGAGAGTGCCTTGGACAGCAAGAAGATCCAACCAGTCCATACTTCAGGAAATAAAGCCCAACTGCTCATTGGAGGGAAGGATAGTAGAGACAAAGTTGAAGTACTTTGGCCACATCATGAGAAGAAAGGAAAGCTTAGAGAAGAAAATGATGCTGGGGGAAATGGAAGGAAAAAGGAACAGGGGCCGACCAAGGGCAAGATGGATGGATGGCATCCTTAAAGTGACTGGATTGATCTTGAAGGAGCTGGGGGTGGTGATGGCCAACGGGGAGCTCTGGCGTGGGCTGGTCCATGAGGTCATGAAGAGTCGGAAACAACTGAATGAATGAACAATAACACACACACACACACACACATATATATGTATGTATATATATATGTGTGTGTGTGTGTGTATATATATATATATATAACACCAGGGCGATGAGGAGAGTAAAGTAGTGGTGGTGCGTGTTGCTGAGGCTTGACTTTTTAAATGGGTTTTTTACTTGGTTTTTTACTCATTACCCCAACCAGAATCCTTTCTTCCAATATCTTCAGCTGCCTTCTTTTGAGGGAAATCTTCTTCTCAATAAATGGACATGAGTCTTAATTATAAGGAAATATTTATTTAAGGATTCACAGATATACAACGTTTGGTGGCTATTCCGTACAGTTGACTTTAGTTTCTAGTATAACTCTCAGCATGACTTTTACTTCCACCAGACTGGTTTTAGACTTGTTTCACTGCAAAGAATCTTTTTTTTTTCTTAACTGACAGCTCAGTACACTGGCTTGCCTTATTCTCTCTTCAGCTATCCCCACTGAAGTTATAGTTACTACTGGGTTTTCGTTTTCCCTTAGCTCACAAGCTAATTGCTAATTTAAACAGGTCCAATTGACTCCCTAAACACACTGGCTGAAGACTTAAATCCCTAGGTTTGGTTTCCCAACACACCAGAACCAACTTCCTTCTTTGGTTTCCTCACCAAAGACTGACTCTTTCTCTCCTTGGGCCCGTATAATAAACTATTTTTAATTGATTGTCTCCCTCTCCCCACCAGTGGCAGTTAGCTCTGCCCACTTTGACTTCTGGCTCATCTAACTTGGTTACATACCTACAACAGGCTCCGTCGCTATGGCAACCACAGCAAATGTTGGCCTGCACCTATCATATCACAACATCAATAAACATATGTAAAACATACATTATAATTAGCTATTTCATTACACTGCCATAGATCAATGCTATGGAATCCTGGGACATGAGGCAGGAGAGACAGCAAAAGACATTGTTAAACTAAAACTCCCAGGGTCTTATAGCCATAGCAGTTAAAGTAGTGTCAAAACTGCATTCGTTCTGCAGCATAGAAACACCATATGACAGGAGGGGTGTCTTCTCATACTTTGTATTTATTTCAGTCTCAATAACAAAGACATGCATTTTTTAAAAGTTGCCTATACTACAATTACATCAGGTACCCCTAAGAAATCAAGTATAAACAGAATGAAAAGGGGCGTACTACATGTTTACACATAAGCATATTGCAAAATAAACTACTACTACTATAATGCTATTGAATCCTGGGATGTGAACTAGGAGAGACAGCAAAAGACTTTGTACAAATACAACTCCCAGGACCCTATAGCCATAGCAGTTAAAGTAGTATCAAAACTTCATTCATTCTGCAACATAGAAACAACATATGACATGGGAGGTTCCTTTCATACCTCATATTTATTTCAGTATTGATAACAAAGATATGCAATTTTTTAAAAGTGGCGTACACTACAATTGCATCAGGCACACCTAAGAAATCAAGTATTAACAGAAAGAATGGGAGCGTACACTACATGTTTACAGATAAGCATATTGCAAAATAAACTACTACTACTATAACAACTGCGAGCCCCTGGTGGCAAAATGTGTTAAACCCTTGTGCTGGCAGGACTGAAGACAGACAGGTTGGAGGTTCAAATCCAGGGAGAGCGCAGATGAGCCCCCCATGCAGGGACGTGAAAGAAGCCTCCCACAAGAATGGTAAAACATCAAAACATCCGGGTGTCCCCTGGGCAATGTGCTTGCAGACGGCCAATTCTCTCTCATCAGAACTGACTTGCGGTTTTTCAAGTTGCTGCTGACACAAAAAACCAAAACAAAACCCTATAATAACTAATAATAGTAACTTCATTTGTAACCCACCCTATCTTCCCAAGGAGACAAAAGTGACAAACGTTCAATGCCATAATAACAAATGAACTAAATACAAAATCAAAAACATAAAATATACATGAATACATAAAATATGCATAAATGTGAGTGTATAATAACTAACCCAACAAATAAATACTTAAAAACAAGTAGGCATCACCATTCACAGTTACATCATGATAAAATCTCAATAAATAAATACTACCTAAAATGCTTCAGACTAGAAATTTTTGGATGCTTTTATTTTGAAATGCCTATATTTTTATATGCATACATAATAAAATATTTTGGAGATATTTCATTTATGTATATAAAATTCATTTATTCTTCATGTACACCTTGCATGTGTAGCCTGAAGAAAATGTGTAATTTTTGTAATAATGTCGCTTTATTTGGAACCAGCAAAAATGGAAAGTATTGGGTTGTTGGGAGTTTTCCAGGCTGTATGGACATGTTCCAGAAGCATTCTCTCCTGACGTTTCTCCCACATCTATGGCAGTCATCCTCAGAGGTTGTGAGGTCTGTTTGAAATTAGGCAAGTGGGGTTTATATATCTGGAATGTCCAGGGTAGCAGAAAGAAGTCTTATCTGTTTGAAGCAAGTGTGAATGTTGCCATTGGCCAGCTTAATTATCAGTGAAAGTATTGTCTCAGTGGACATTTTTTGATTTTGGGAGTATTTCAGAATTCTGGAGAAAAGATGCTCAAGCCTATTACAAGTATACAGACAAAAATAATAGAAAATAAACTGCTATCACAAGAGTATATAAACTACTGTGGAAACTACTGTGTTGTTTAGAAATACTTCCAATTACCTTTTTTGTTATAAATCCTAATATCCACTCCGTCTGGTGAATATTTTGGGGTATTGAGCTAAGTAAGACTTGGAGAAATGAAGTAGTTGTGACTCAGGCCCAGGGATGCCTGCTTTTGTGTCATTAATTTCTGGGGGTTGCTGGAGAAGAGAAAGCACATACATTTTGAGGAAAGAGAATTGCCTAGAAGGATCTGCAACAGCTGGCAGGCAGAAGAAAAAGTCCTCCTGAATTTAGGCAGACCTCTAGTTTCTGAGCAAATGGAAAATGGAGTTGCAACTGGTCGTCACTTTGTTATTTTACAGGAGAGAGTACACACATTTCATGCAGATGTTGTGTCAAGGCAGATCTCTCTTAAATGTGGGGTATACATGTGGTAGTTGGAAGAAGGTGTCTCCCTGTGTGAAGGTGCTGAGCTGGTCCAGGAATTGTGGGATCTGGCTGCAGAAGTTGCTATTTTAACTGTTTAAAAATCAGTTTACCATGTAAAATATAGCAAACAGCTTTCTCTCAGTCAATGAGTGAGGAATTCTACCCTGCCTTCCACATACATACCCTCTTTTTTAGTGAAGATGCACAGGCAAATTTTAGCCTTTGGTTCTGCACTGTTGGTTCTGACAGGAAAAGAAAATTAACAAGATTTGTTAAGGTGTGTCCTTTTATATGTGGAAGAATAAATTCAAAACAAGTGCAAAATTCAGTATGCCTATTGGGTTGTTATCCACTCGGTGTTTACTCTTCAAGTTAGACCTCTTGGTGTAATTAGTCCAATCACAATCCTGTTTTTCCTGCACTGTACTTCTACAGACTGGAAATATAGCTTGTGTTTACCTATCTCTTAGAAGGGTAGAAGGCTGTTTTCCTCATGCCCCACAAGTACAGTCAGAATAAGAAACAGAAAGACTTCTAGAAATGTTTATCATTTCATACTGCTTATAACTTAAAATGGATAAAATGCAGAATATGGTCAAGATCACATCACTAAGGATGCATCTACAATATAGAGGTTTCTAACCTTCTCTTGCAAAGATTGCTGGTTCCTCAGCAAACTATAAATCCCAGGATGATGTGATTGAAGAAGAACAACATTGAAGAGGATCCCAACACAGGCCCTTTCCACACAGCTGAATAAAATCCCACATTATCTGCTTTGTACTGGAATATATGACAGTGTGGACTCAGATGACACAGTTCAAAACAGATGTGGGATTTTCTGCTTTGATATTCTGGGTTATATGGCTGTGTGGAAGGGCTTTGGTCATGACTGTCTTAATCTGGTTCTTCTCGTTCATCTTCTCACAGAACTAATTTCTGTACTAATTACAACTCTATATTTAATATGATGAAACATTTCAGTCCATGTGAATAGTTTAGCCAAGGTGAAGTGCGGTTAAGCTAGACTTCTGTGTTTTGTAAACATGAAAGATGGAATGTTTTATTGCCCAAACATTACTGTCTCTTTATGAACATCAGTTATAATGTTAAATGAGCATAGTTACCATTAGACTTAGTGGCACAAACATCCATGAATCAAATCCTTTTTTTATTATATGTGCCAATTTAATGCCAATTTAAACCTGCCCAGCTTTTAACCATTCATGATACATTGCATGTTGTCATTTGTTGGCTACATATGTAGGAACTAGTAATGTCTTCAGAAGATGACTAGGGAAATGTTGAAAAAGGAAAGCTGTAAGTCCCAGTATTGCAGAAGAGAAACTGCATTTCTATTTAGAATCCAAATTAAAATATCAACTCAAAAGTGGAAAATATGCAATTTGGGTATGTGTGTGAGCTCCTACCAGTCAGTGATTAGTTGAAAGCAAGAGGAAGAATGTGTTCACCTCTGACAACAAACAGCTATTTCCTGTAATCAGCTAATTATTCCAAACCCCTTCTGAGCCCAAATGTGATAACATTAAATCTTCACATAATCTCTCATTTAACAGTATCATACTGGAGGTTTCCATCTGCTAAAACATTGGTAAATGTCCAATCTTACATAATGTTTGGGGAGATTGAAATGCTCTCTCACTGGCTTCTGGATGCTAACTTCTCCTGTCCATGCCATAATAAATCTGTTAAGGTTTAGCTTGCCACAGAATTCTTTCTCTTGGCTGCAGCAGGCTAACACACTGCCCCTCTGTTATTTACTATAAAAATAAAATGTACTGTGGTTTTTTCACACCAAAATTTAATGACCAAGGACACTACACAGCAGCAGATGAGAACAATTTTTTTTATAAACAAGAGCTATAAAAGGAGGCAGTCCTGGTCTGGCCACTTAGAAGACAAAGTTTAAAGAATATTGTCTTGTACAAACAATACGTTTCTCTTTGGCTTCCCAGTTTCTCAAGGTAGTGTTACATTTTAATACTTTCATTCCTGAATGCTCATTCACAATGGTACAAACTTATAAAACTTTGTTTTCCACACTACTGAAAAAAATGCCTTTACCAAAATAGCCATTAGAGGAACTTATTTAAATAAAAATGTTACTTTGTTTGGGAAAGAAGCGAGTGGTAGAATTCTTTCCTATTCCCTTTGTAGGGATTAAATGGAACATTAGGAAAGCTATTATAATTCCACCAATCTGAATATCCTGTTTGTATATCTGGGAGAAACTTCGCTATTACAGAAGTCAGTCTTATGACACAGCATGCATCCAGACAGGGAGCATTGTTTAGAATCGAAGCACATGAGTACAGTGTGATACATCTAATGGACAAATATAGTTCACTTGTAATATTCTGTTCAGCTGTATATTCTAGATGAGAGGAAGTAGATGACTTTATATATTATTTATTTATAGAGTATTTCTATCCTACTCTTCAGCTACAAAGGCTCTCAGGGCCTTTCCAGACAGGCCTTATATCCCAGGATCTGATCTCAGGTTTTCTTCTTTAAACTGGATTATATGAATTTGCACTACCAGATAATCTGGGGATAAACAAAAAACCTGGGATCAGTTCCTGGGATATAGAGCTTGTCTGGAAGGGCCCTCAGAGCGGCTTACAAAACATTAATTTGCCCATTTATCGTTGCAAGCATAATAACTGTCCTCTGAACCTTTAATCTCTTGCTTTTTTGAACATGCTGACAGGTGTCCTGTGGCATTTGTTGGAATGCTAGCTATGTGGTCAGCTGAATAGCTGCAATCTTATATCTGCAGGGTTCCACAGACTTAAAATTTTATGAAGTACAGATATATTGTGCAACACAATGAATTAGATTATAAAAACAATTATGACTAAGAATATATAACAAATATGAAGTCATTTCTAAAAATATACAGAATTATGACACTATTCAAGGATTCGATATCTATAGTTTTTCACTTACCCACACTCCAAAAATCCCTCCCCCAAGTGCTTGTGGGAATTTCTAGGACTTCCAGTGCAACTTTATGGCATGCTTCCAGTCAACGTATAGTCGGAATATAAGAATCACTGTTATCCATGTTTTTAGTTATCTGTGGGAAGTCTTGGAGCATTCTTCCATGAATACATGGATTGTAATATATGTGAACTGAATTAGGATACCATTGTGTCTTAAATCAGGCACATCTTATCAAAATTATGTGCGATCACAGATGACATATTTCCTTTGATTTTGGAGATACGGTATATCCCCTGTATATATGAAGGATAAAGTTCTGAATGTAATGTAGAAATAGGAAACCATGGATAATAATCAAGCTCATTTAAATGAATAACTTCCACCAGAGGTTACCATTGATTTAACCTGGAGGACTGGTAGTGGAAGCATGCACTAGGATCACCCCGGGGGGGGGGGGGGGGGATAAATTTACAGAGATGACATGTTTTTTGGATGCCAGTACAGAGATTGTGCCGTATTTAGAAGACAAGAAAGAATCACATTTCAGAGAAGAATCTTATGAAATATACATTTAGCGAATCTTTTATGTGTTCATTCTGATTTGGATTCATCTTTAATTCTGATGAACTACATTGAATTTCATATTGAATTTCTGGCTTTTATGTAATGTAGGGGTCTATTCAAGTGGTAAGTAGGTAAAACAATATACTAGCCAAAGTTTATACATCCTTTTTATAGTTTTTTTTTAACTACAATAAATTAATGACTGCTTATTTCGTAATACTCATACATAGAGCCATGCTGTGAAAGACTATGTTTAATTAGTAATAGTTTATAATATAATAAATGTTGTGCAAAATACTTTATGCAAGCTTTTAAATCTTCATTGGCTTTTTCATCAGTCAGAGATGTTAAAAGCCTAATCTACACGGACCATTTAATGCAGTTTCAGATTGGTATTGAAAAAAAGTGATTTTACTGTCCTGATGATTCCATAGGAAATCCTGGAACCAGTTAGAAACCCAAATGGTGATTACACAAATCACAGAGACTAGTGCATATTTAGGGCTTTGGACACTTTCATGGGTGTTTGTTGTCTGGCCACCACAGTTTGAATCTAGCTGCAAACTGCATTAAATGGTCAGTGTAGATTAGGCCCAATTTGGGCAAAGGTCACTCCCCTCTAGGCCTTGTGGGAATTGGGAACAAAGGACCATAAACCACAGACAATATCAGATCCATTAGCAGCAGGAATATAATCTTGGTCTATCTATCACCAGTGTTTGAGGAAAAGGCAGATTGTGTAATCATTGTTTGTCTGTACCCACTTTACAACACTCTGAATCTCAGAAGCTGTATTCAAAGGATTATGATAATAATGAGCTATGTTACATTGAATTACAATGCAAAGAAAGGCTTGCACAATAGGGCAGAGGGGATCTTACACTAGAGAAAGTTTGGTAGGGAATGGATTGTCCTTTGACCTTGAGTTGTGCAATGCATGTATACACATGCCTTCAAATCACCTGTCAACCATAGTTTTCTCAGGCAAGGGATATTCAGAAGTGCTGTTGCCAGTTCCTTCCTTGGAAACATAGCCTGCGGCATCTGGTATTTGTTGATGGTCTACCATCCAAGTGTTAACCAGAGATGAGTTAGCTTCCAAGATAAAACAGGATCTGGTGCCTTTAAGACATTTCATCTGTGGTTGAATATTTGGGAGTGCTGCATCTGTGCAGGCAAATTCACGCTTTTCTTATATTTTAAGCGCCTCCTTAGTGTTACTTTGAACTGCTGACTCATCCATTGGATAACCAAAGATATTTTCTTCAGAGCAATGCTTCTGAAGGGAAAGTACTGCAGCCAATTGCTTTGTGTCTCTACTCATCTTCCTCAGTGACAGTGCTTTGTAACTGTAATAGAGGTACAATCTATGTTAATAATTATTGAGGGAATTGATACTTTGGTTTAATAGCTCTACAGTGTTTTTGTTTCGTTCCTAGACCAATTGCAATTTCTAATTCGTCTTGTAGTTTTAAGACACATATTTTTAAATTATTTCATTTTCTGTGCTAATAGTGTTATATGCGGTACCACTATACTATGTTCATAGTTCACATTAAATTCACAGATTTGGGTAATATACATTTTTTCTGCTTTGACATTTGCGTGGGAAATGCTTGTACACAGTGATGTTGGTAAGATTTCCTATATTATAGTATTAAGACAGCATGCTGATCTTGATTACTTTGCAAATATTAGTAATATTACCTTTCTATTGAGCTCATCTGTGGGACCTTCGGTCTTCCAGATACTCTGAATTACATCTCTTCATAATGGGTGGAGCTGATAGGGATCAAAATTTATGGTGGTCCAAAGGTTACTCATCCCTAGTATAAAGTGGATAATACACTGTAGTAAAATCAGTGACACATATATCCTTTGTTATCTTCTTCAACTGTTTAGTCTTTAGAAAAAAGAACTGATACTACTATACTGATCTGTTAGAAACATAGCTAAAATTCTGCCAATTGAGAGTCTGAACCCAAATCTGCATTCACTCTGATTTCCATAATTGTGTGTGATCTATTGATGTCATGAAGCACTTTTGGCAAAATTGTCATCACAAACCATTACATTATTCCAAAAAATCTCAATAATTAAATACTTGTGTATTAAGTCAGTTTTACGTGTAATCCGAGGACAAGTTTTCAGGCCAAAATAAATGGATTTTGCTTGTCCTGTGGATAAGTTGAGAGTAAACATTAGGGACTCTCCTTTTAAAAATGAATATAAGTAAAAGCTAAAGAGGAAAGGATCTGTTTATTTGAGGGGTTACTGGAGGAGGGGGCAAATTGCATTGCTAATCTTAACATTTCTACATTTATACAGATACAGATAGAGAAAAGAATATTAATATTAAAATAGCTCCACAGGTTGCTGATAGGTTTCTGGTTCCAATGCAGAATGCAGATTTTCACCTACAAAGCCCTAAATGGTTTGGGTCCGACTTATCTTGATGACTGCATTTTTCCCTATGAACCGGTGTGGACCCTAAGATCTGCCAGGGAGGCCCTTCTCTTACTCCCGCCACCATCACAAGCACGGTTGGTGGGGATGAGAGAGAGGGCCCCCTGGCTCTGGAACTCTCCCCTCAGGGAGATTAGACTAGCACCCACTCTGTCTACCTTCCGCAGGGACCTCAAAATATGGACATTCCAATGTGCATTAGATTGTTATGTTTGTTATGGCTCAGGGTTAGGTCCCTTTCCATTAATGCCCAGTTGTAATTGACCATTTGATTTAATTCAGCACTTTACCCCCAGTCCACACTCTTGTTACATTTCGAATAGACTACTGCAATGAACTCTACGTGGACTGTTTGGAAGCTTCAAATAGTCCAATGGGCGGCAGCTAGGTTTCTAACTGGAGCAGGGCACAGGGAGCACACAACTCCCTTGCTGCACCAGCTCCACTGGCTGCCAATCTGCTAGCAAGCACAATTCAAAGTGCTGGCTTTAGCCTATAAAACCCTAAATGGCTCTGACCCATCTTACCTGTCCAAACTTATCTTCTCCTATGAACTATCATGGTGATTAAGATCATCTGGGGAGGCCTCCTCTCAATCCCACCCCCTTTGCAGGTGCAACTGGTGGGGATGAGAGACAGGCCCTCTCAGTGGTGGCCCTTTGGCTGTGGAATTCCCTCCCCAGGGAAATTAGATCAGCCCCCTCCCTCCTGTCCTTCAGAAAGAAAGTTAAATCCTGGTTGTGGGACCAAGCATTTGCACAGTGATAGTGCAACAATTGATATCTCAGTGCAATAATGAACAATTACAGATGACAATTGGAATGGCTCCTGACTTGCTTTATCGGATTGTGTGATTTTAAATAACTGTTCTAATTGATACGATTTAATTATATGGTTTTAATGTTTATGTTGTTTTATGCATCAAATTGTGCCTTTGTTCTGAACTGCCCTGAGTCCCCTTTGAGGTGAGAAGGGCGGGATACAAATAAATAAATAATCCCCAGTCCTGGCTCTATATTCGCTTTTTGCACAGGCCCATGCCCAGCCCTCTCTAATTATTGATCTGCCCACCATATTCCTGGCTCTGGTTATTGAGGCTTGCTTTGATTCATTTTAATTGTGTTTTTATACTGTACTGTTTTTAATTGTTTGATTAGATTCTTATGTTTGTTATATTTTTAAATGTATTTTTAGTTGATTAACTCTGTTGTTGTTGGGCTTGGTTCCGCTTGTAAGCTGCCCCGAGTCCCTTCAGGGAGATTGTGGTGGGATATAAAAATAGTTATTATAAAGTTATTAAAGCGGGGGAGGGGAGCAGGGAAAGCAGCTTGCTTATATTAGGGAGTCAGTATGAAGAAGGAAAGGCCAAAAGCACTCCCTGCCTATTTCTCCTGCCTTCTCAAACCAGAAAAAGAAGGGCAACCCTCCATCTTTCCTCACTTGCTTTTTTTGACCCGAGCAGAGTTCAGCAACAACCAGAGTGGTGTGATGATGGGGGGTGGGGGGGTGGTAAGCTTTTTGAGTACTCGAGGTGGGATGTAGCCCCTTGAGTATATATGGTTCAGTGAATTTTCTGCCTCCTAGGATCTAGAAGAACTATTGTCTGCATCTGATGGTATCTTGGCTTAAAAAACCAAAAGACCTATAATTCAGTTTTTTGGTATGGACGGAACAGGGTATTATGGTTGAGACTTCCTGGTTTAATTGAAGTTTACTCTCAAATAGTCTGCATATATGAGCAAAAGCATCATTAAGGGCTGAACTGGACACTGACGTGATATTTTAAAATAGAGTGGAAATCACATAGTTAGACAGAAGTATTTATTCAGCATAAACAGTCCTGTAGAAATGAGGTTTCGTTTCATAGCAATCTTTGCAAAATATCATAGATTATGAGATATTCATTTGGAATTGTTCTAGGAAAGTTATTTTCTGTATGAGAAAGTGTAACATGTTTACATCTTTCATCTCCTTTGCCAGTCAAGACTGTTCTGACGATCTGCCTCCTTGTGCCTGTAATGAAAATAATAATAATATGAAATAATTATTAAATATTCACAAACATTGTGTAGTTTTCAGTGTCCTTTCAAAAAAAATAGTTTAATGACATGGGAGCAGGAGAGAAGAAAATTTGGAGTAAACTAATTATTATTCACTAATTAACTTTTAGCCCATTGCGGTCTACAATTTAATTAGTGTCAAAGGTAATATAGATCAAAACTATTGCAAACTCACTGCTGATGACTGGAAATAGTATAAGTTCTGTTTGCTCTGGGCTTGTTTGTTGTAGGCAACTGAAAAGCAGGAAGAAGGAAGGATTTAATTGATGTTGAACTACTTCTGTTTAACTGAGAACAGGCCCAATTTTATATGAATGATTTTTTTCAAAATTTCATTGAAAGAGTGGAAACAAGAAGAGATTGAATAGGAAGCAACATGTCAAGGCTCAGCCTGAAAAATGAGGGTGGATAGGACACTAGTTTATAGTCTGTGCTCTAATGCAAACTGGATTAGTCTTTTTGAAAGGCACATCAGAACAAGTTAAGTAAAATAGGATATCAAGATTGAGGAGGAGGGATAGGATTACACTTTAATTTTAGTCTCTGTGCCACTGGGTCAAGCCCTTTTAAACACATGTATTTGATGAACGTATTGAATGTTGAATTCAATCAACTGTTTTGTTTCAGAAATCCCTTTTATATATAGTAGCAGGTGGCTTTTCTACAAGTGCAATCTAATGAGTTGCATTTATTTTTATTTGGTACATCAACTCAGGTAGCTCTGTAGATCTGTAAAAACAAGCTTTTTTCCAAGGTAATTTCTTCAAAATTTTATTTAATTACTAAATACTAATTATAATTATTTTCCCTTATTAAAAATAATGAAAATGTTGAGACTAGACTGGTCTTCCCCAGGGCTTTAGATTTCTCCTCATTATCAATCCAGGGGTCAGATAAACCTACTGCAATCCAAACCTATTGTAAACAAAGAATACTTTACAAAGATAGAAGAGATGCCCTTTTTTATAGGGGTTGATGTTAATTAGATATTGACCTAACGGGACAAGCAGTCCACAGAGTATAGCAAACATGTTAACATGAATGATGGGTATTGGTGGAAAAAAGAGAGATACAAATTATTTCTAAAACATAATTGACAGTTGGATACAATGTTTTAAGGTACTCTTTCCCAACCTGATAGTTTCTTGGTCTATTGAAGTTCAAATTCTACCATCCCTAACTAGTAATTGCATCGTGGTTTTGTAAGCCAAGTCTTTGGGAAACCACCAGTTTGGGAAGGCTAAAAAGTACAACTTTAAAGGTTCAAATAACAGGTTGTTCAATAGCATCAGGCACAGTGACATAGGTGATCCCCTCTTAGGAGTGTTAAAAAACTCATACTTCACATAATTTAACATAACATATATTTTTTCCTCATTAATAAGAAAACCTGAGCTAGGTTTTGGTATCTCCTCACTGAAATCTTGATACATTATGTTTTATACTAGCTTTCTAGGCAGGGTTTTACTGACTAAGAAGTACATGGATGCTTAAATCTGTAGACTTCAGAGGATGTAGTCACAGATATACCTTTCAAGCTTTCCTTATACAGACATGCAAACACCAAACCACTGAATAGTTTCTATTGTTGTTAAATTGTAATTTGAACAATATCTATGTGCTTAGTTCCATTGGCCAAATAAACTTTGAAATCGTGTTTTACATAATTTCAGTCATTGTGTCACAGTATAAATTATTTTGAAAGTGAAGTTTTAGAAATCAGTTTCTAATATGGACTTCCATTCAGAGAAAAAAATTCTAAAAACATTGTACATGGTATAACTAAAACAGGTACTCGAGTCTTAGTTTGGGAATATAGGTATAGGTAATATAGGTCATAAGGTAAAAGGTAAATGTTTCCCCTTGACATTAAGTCGTGTCTGACTCTGGAGGGTGGTACTCATCTTAATTTCTAAGCCAAAGAGTCAACGTTGTCTGTAGATGCATCCAAGGTCATGTGGCCGGCATGACTGCATGGAGCGCCATTATCTTCCCACCGAAGTGGTACCTATTGATCTACTCACATTTGCATGTTTTCGAACTTCTAGGTTGGCAGAAGCTGGGGCTAACAGCAGGAGTTCACCCCGCTCCATGGATTTGAACCACTGACCTTTTGGTCAGCACGTTCAGCAGCTCAGCGGTTTTAACTTGCTGTGCCATTAGTTCATAAAATATTTAAATTATTTGTTGTTTTGTGCCTTCAAGTAATTTCTGATTTGTGATGTGCTACGGCGAACCTTTTGTGTCAAGGGTTGTTCAGAAGGGGTTTACCTTTGCCGCTGGAGAAATGGTGACTTTCCCCAGGGTCACCCAGTGGGTTTCCCTGACCAAGTGTGGATTCAAATCCCTTGCATTCCACATTCATAGTCCACAATGCTCAAATCATTACAGCCCTGTAGCTCTATGTTAGAATTATTTCTTATAGTTTTATGCAGGTAAAAGTACCTTTTAAAAATTAAAATCTGGGAGTGTATTTTTTGTGGTTTATGAGTTTACAAGTAAAATAGTTCTTAAAAACACAAATTCTTTGGTATTGTTTGTGCTCACAACTTCTGTAGTCAACTTTCCTTGTTTTCCTTGAGCCATGCCTGTCATTTGCTTTCCTTTGCAAAGCTTATTGCCGGTGATAGGTTAATTTGCCATATGTTCCATAATTGAATTAGAGTATTTATACTCCAAACATTTCTATCATCTGTCTTTGCTTCTGCCAGAAATCTACTTTAAAACAATTCCTTTTAGCAATATACTTCAAATCTGCTTTACAAGCTCTCCATTAAAGCTTGGATCTATCTGATGGTCAGATGTTAGCTGTGCTTATATGAATGACTTTGTCTTGTAAGAATACGTAAACAAACAGTACTAGTGTGCAGCTTAATCTCAGTACTTTAGTGGATTGAATTGGAACCTTCACATTTACAGCTTAGCCAATTTAACCAGTTTGTAGATACCACATGTTTTCACTAGGTCAGACATCTTTGCTAGTGTCTGATAAGCATTGCCGTTGTCTGTTTTAATTAATATCACTGCTGATAATAAAAACTGCAATTTCTGGCTCAAGCCTATATCCAAGCAATGTTTTCCCTGTTTATGTGCAGAAGATTCTAATAATCTCTTTTCCTTATTTTATAGAATTCCTTTCTCTTCCCATCCCACTCCCCTTCTCTTAGGAGTTTTTGCACAGTGTTAGCCTTGTTTTTGTCTAGAACTTATACACCCTGACTCTTGGGTCATTTCTGTCAATACCACTCCATATCACTGTGAGTCTTTTGAAAATGCATGCTTTCCCACTTGAAATCTGTTAATCACTCCCATATCTTACTATGGTTTGGTAACCACTTAGAATGTGAGCATCTTTCTCTGCATCATTGTGATATTGGAAGCCCAACTAATGCAGTTTTATTGCTCCTCCGTTGGGGATTCCAAGCAATCACCAGCAGGAAGACTCTAGACTGCTGCTGGTGATTAGGTTGGAAGCAGGCCCGTAGCCAGGATTTCGTTTCGGGGGGGGGGGGGGCTAAAAAATTTTCAGGGGGGGTTTCGGGGGGGGCTGAGTTTCGGGGGGGGCTGAGTCTGAGTGAAAGAGGGTCTAGCCTAGCAAACCTTTTGTATCATTACCCCAATACCCCCATACATATGGGATATATTGAGAATGGTGATCAAATCATGATATTAATAAACATAACAGTTTAAATAATGCACCAGTAAGGCCTTTTCGCGAACCACCATGAGAATTTCGGGGGGGGGGGGCTGAAGCCCCCCGAGCCCCCCCCCCCCTGGCTACATGCCTGGTTGGAAGGACTCTGGATTTCCCAAGAATTCCAATAAGAACCACTGTGCATTTGTACTACATTTTCCAGATTTTTTTTACTTTATTACCACATTAATTCATCTTTTTAAAATAAGGGGAGTAGTGCAGTACCACAGTATTGCTATTAAGGTTGAGTGTCCGTAAAAAAACAACAGGGATCATGAAAAGTTGAAAGAGTAAATAAAAATAAATATTTTTGCACAAAAATTTAAAAACAATGTAGTAAAGTAGAACTGTACAAATGCTGATGTGCAGGAAAAATCATAGAAAAAATGATGGAAGTGCTGTGATGTGTCATTGTCCTGATCTGGGCAGGAGGTGAGGGTAGATTCATAATAGTATTCTATAGTTGTTGAAATATAACTAACCCTTCACATTTGTGGACTGACTTTTGCAGATACCATTTTTTAAAAATTGATTAAAATGCTATCTCTACAAATGTCTAGGTCCTCCAGCTCAACTCTATAATCACATTGACCATAGAGCCATGCTGGAGGCCCTAAGGATTTCCAGAGAGAACACCTCTAGAGGAATCTCTAGTTCCTCCAGGGCAGTCTGTGGTCAGTATCCAGCTGAACTTTCTATGTTTATAGTACAGATTCCTTTTGGAACTCATGATCATTTGTGATCATGATTCATCCACCAAGAAAGAACTTCTTGTGTCATTGAAGAAACAATCCAAATACATTGCAGTGACTTTTCACCTGGCATATAAATTTGCTATCAAGCAGTCTCCTGTTGAAATGAGAACATAGCATTCTCCAATGCTCTAGAAGCACTGGAGGCTTTTCTGAGAGATATACCTCTGCAAGATATCTGTAAGACTGCTTTATTGTTTGAAATAGCCATTTGTCATTATAGACTGGATACTGGATCTCAAGTAGATTTCATTTGAGAAAGTAGTATTTTTTTCCTGTGTGGCATAACACTCCCTTTTCATGGTTAGTAGTGTACTACTTCTCCCATTTATATAAATCATAGTGATCACGAAGAAGAACACGAAGAAGAACAGGTTGTAACTGATTCTTACAGTGATCACCTATCAACTAATGACTTTACCTATCTGCCTGGGTGGCCATTTACATTAGATAGTCCTGAGCGCAATTGGTATACCCCATGATGGTTTTCCTATGGTCTGGTGTCAGTCTATCTTCTGTTTCAGCTGTCTTTTTAGTATCTATATGGGACAGCTGAATAATTGTAATTTGCAGTCGATATTATGTCATCAGTATATTGATGATACCCAACTATATTTCTTTTTTTCATCTAGTTCAATTGATGCTTTAAAAAGGTTATTTTAAACTCAATCATGGACTAGATGAGAGTCAGTATGGTGCATAGTGAGCCCTCAGTATCTGTTGGAGTTTGGTTCGAAGAATTTCTCTGTTTATACCAAATTCTTGAGTACTCAAGTTCCATTATATACAATGGTGTAGTAAAATGATGGCCCATATATGAAATAGTAAAATCAAGATTTGCTTTTGGAATTTTTTTGAATATGCTCAAGTTTTGGATGGTTGAATCTAGACAAAGAATCAATGGACACAGAGAGATTACTTTAGTGATTTGATTGTTGGATTGAGACATTGGAAGACCAGGGCTAGAATCATCACTCAGCCACAGAAACCCACTGGGTCACTTTAACCAAGTCCCATTCTCTGAGCCTCTGAGGGAAAACACCCCCTGAATAAATTCTGCTGAGAAAACCGCATAATAGGGTTGCCTTAGGGTCTCCATAGGATCTGGTGCTATGATAGGATCTGTGTTTGTCTAATCTGTGATAGTTTAGTTCATGTAGTTTTCAAGAAGAATACGTTTCAAAAAATCACATTAAAGCACTCTTTTCTGTGAAAGAGCAAAATGGTATAAATCTAATAAGCATATTATAGTCATTTGAATAACATTTCAGGTCCACGAAACACTCTTTTATGCAGTCAATTTGCCCATGTTAAGAATCAATGAATTGTTTTGAAAGTTTTCTTTGCCGTAGCATACAAAGTCAGCCGTGCTAAATAATGTTACTTCTTACATGATAGCATTGAGGAGGCTTCACTTTGGTGTAAACTCTTTATCTTACTTTGAAGCACTTTATGTAGTCTTTTAGGTTATTGTGTAACTAGAGTTTTCAATTTCATTTATTTTTTACTGTTAAAATGCTATATATGTGGGGAAACGTCAGAAGAAAATGCTTCTGGAACATTTTTGAAAAACTCACAGCAACCCAGCCTTTGAAAGCCTTTGACAACACAAAATGCTATAGTTTGAAATTTGCCTTAAAAGATGAGGTTGAAGGAAATTCTTACGTGTTTTTCCAACTAGTTAGGGTCCAAAGTATGTATTTGGAAAGACTGTTTTACCATGTTTATGTAGTAAAGATGTTATAGTTTAACAGAGCAGTGGTCAAACTATGTAGACTTCAGAGGAAGAATTTCTTCCTCTCTCCAAATAAGAACAATGATTCATTTTGAGCTGCGGTTTTCTTTAAGGATTCGCTTCCACCAGTACTTAAGATGCCACAGCAACACAGCCTGTAATAGTGTTTGTTTTCTTCCAGAATACAAAATATGTTGTTGGCCTTGGCACCAAGTGATTGAAGGGGAACAGAAGAAGCCTCCACCTCATTGATGACAACATGGGAAATACAACTACTAAATTCCGTAAAGCACTTATAAATGGAGATGAAAGTTTAGCCTGTCAAATATATGAGAGCAACCCTCAACTAAAAGAATCTCTAGATCCCAACATTTCTTATGGAGAGCCTTACCAGCATAACACTCCGTTACATTATGCAGCTAGGCATGGCATGAATAGAATATTAGGGTGAGTATTGTGCTTTTATTCTTTGTAAAAAAAAAAAAAACATTATTTCTTCCTTGCCTCTCCTCATGGCTTATTCAAAATATGTTCAGATTTTTCTGAGTTGTGTACTTATGTATAGCATAACAAATGTATTTAGCAGCTCTTTTTGATGTGCAGGTGTTCAAATGTATTTTGTTTTGCGTGTAAACTGTAATGTATCGTTGTTATGGTAAGGATCCAAAACACAGTGCAAATAGTTTTGCATTCAAAGCGTTTTTTATTTTGAATTTCTCAAGTGTCATCCTTTACACCACAAAACAAATGATCTTAAAATAATATGGATAGGATTCTTCTTTTTTAAAAAACCAAGTATGTGCATTCTGTTTATCCTTGCAAAATCATTGTTTCTATGCTGTCACATGTATGGATTATGCAGCTTTTCAGAACAGGATTTTGGAAAAGCTTGTTGCCTTAGAACCATTTTAGCTGCTGTGCTTGAGCAGAGAAACCTTTTGATCTGAGGGTAATTCAAGGGCAATATATAAGGAACTTCTCAGATTTTTATCAAGGAGATATCCCACTTGTCCTCCTTATTATCTATCTTATTTATTCTTTGTATCTGTTTCATATGTTTGGGAAATATAGTATGTGTAATAATATATAATCTCAACAACCATTGAAAAACTGCCTGTACAAAACATTTAGAGCAGCATAGCCAAAAGAGCCAATTCCTGTTTTGGGTCAGCAAAGAGATATGAGACAGCCTTTGCTGCTGCTTGGTGCACTCTTGACACCTGCACAAGGGGGCTCAAAGCAGATTGCCACAAGTTTAGCTTGTCTAACAAGTCAGCCAAAAGCAAACAAGCAAGCAAACACAAGTCCCAACGGCAATAGTAATATACATAGGGATTCCCCAAGGGGACTGATGTTATCTTTTCTTTGCAATAACCTTTTGCAATATGATGAAGTTTCCACATGGAAGATGACTCCTCTATCCTTGGAAGCTGTAATGTGATTTCGCAGTGCTGAGACTTATACCTAAGTATTTTTTTTCAAATTATTATTATTATTAACTTTTTTAAAAACCCTGCCTTTCTCCCTGTGAAGACTCAAAGCAGCTAGCAATCCTACAGTTAGTCAAGTTTAAAAAGCTCACCACAAAAGTTAAAAAACAATAAATAGTAACAATGTGGAAAAAAAACAGATTAAAATATACTCAATACACTTAAAATAGCCTTTAAAACTCAATAACCCCCCACACACCCACGCATCTCTGCCCCTCTATCCTTCCCCAAATGCCTGCTGGCAGAAGAAGTATTTCAGTTCAAACAAACTCTTTATCGACTTGTCACAGTGTATGTGTCATAAGTGTTTTCATTCTTGTAGCCTTCATTGTAAAACCAAAAATCTTTGGGGGGGGGGGGTCATATTGAAAGCCTTAATCTCCTTTGGAACAGATATCCATTGCTGTTAGATATATTCAGAACAACATTAGCTTCTCAGAATGAGAAACACAAATGAGGAAACACAGAACCTTTCATTGAGTTAGGATTGTAGCTTTAAAGTTTCCAAGAGTGTGGTTTGTGGCTTAGGAGTAAGGAAACAGTTTTATCTTCTATGATTAGTCTTCCAGAAAAACTAGTGACTGAATATTATCTAAATTGCCCCGAGTATCTTCGGGAAGTAAGGGAAGGGCATAAATAACATTATTCCAGCCAAGCAGCTGTGTTTGACTTAAGTGTTGTCCTTTGGTGAAATACTTCACTTTTGCTAAATTTGTAGTCCTTGTCTTTAATAATTGATTTTAATTGAATGTCTTTTTATAAAGAAAAGCAAGGTGATACTAACAGAGATTCTAAAGTGTAGCTGTATGTACTTTTTGAAGCAGGAACATAAAATGTGTAGTTGGATAAAAAGTTTTGTTGGCAGTGGGGGCTGACAGTGAGCGCTAATAATCCAGTACACTGGAGATATGTTTGTGAGTTCACCATGGAAACAGGAAACTAGATAATAGTGAACCCTATTAAAATGAACGACTTTTGTCAGAAGTTACCATAGAGTCACCCAGAAGGATCTAGCAAATGCCTAGGAAGGCATCCTCTCTAGTAATTAGTTAGGTACAGACTTGCCCTGGGGGGATCTAGCAAGTTTATAGCGAGGATACCTTCCTAGAGGATTCCTAGGGAAAGCCATATGTGGGTAGAAGAAACCTTGGATTCCAATCCTGCAAGTACAGGAGTTATACTGCAGCTTTTAGAAGAAAGGAAATAAAGAAAGGAAATAAAATAAGAAAGGAAATAAAATTTGTAAGATATTTTTAGTTTGAGAAAAGGACACTAATTTAGGTGGGGAGGGGGGCAGCCATAAGTCTACTTAGCATTTTGACTATCGGATACTGGACAATAATTAGTTGTGGTGTGAAAGATTATGATTGAATTTCATTTCCTTCAATTTTGAATAGCATATCTGTACATTTATTAAATTCTAATTTTAGGTGTTCTGTTTTAGATCTGATTGTAACTCTGAATTCCATCATTTTATATATGTGTTATCAAGTTCCTCATAGATTTCAGAGGTTTGCAATATCCTGTGGACATGGCTTCTCCACTCATCTAAATTTTATATTATTACTTGAATTTTAATGTAACTGTGATATTTTGTCCACGAATATGAAGTGAATAATGACAGCTAAATTTTAATAGCTTCAAAAAGACAGTTTGTTGTCCTGAATCATAGAGCCTGTTGTCTGCTACCAAAAACAAAGAGTATGGCGAAACCTAGACAGACTCAAACATTTCTAAAAAGACCATGCAGATTTTGAGAAAGTTAAGAAATAGCTGTCCATATTTTGATGGGGGAAAATGATGAAAGCCGCTCAGAATTTAAAAGGATGCCTAACTTAAAAATGAGCCTTGGAATAAGCAGAATGTATTGCATAAACACAACAGTCTTCAATCTTTCTATGTCATAGTTTAACATTAATAATAGGCAACCCACTTTCAGTTATTTCATATATACCTCTGGATTTTTCTCCTTTTTAGCATCTTTTCTCTAAACCAGTCAAGCATAATGGATTAAAAGAAGGGATGAGTACTTTTAGGTGAAGGGCTCATCCCACACTCATGATTTCTACACATTTCCGCTTCACCTCTGTTCTAGACATTTCTTGTCACTTCTTTATCCAGATATTCTATTTAATTTTGAAAGCACCAAATTTTACTTTATTTGTGGGCATCTTGCTTATGATGTGAATTGTGATGTTAGGTGCGTGTGCTTCACAGCACTCCCCAGATGTCTAATCGTCTCATGATTTCCTTCTGTTTCTCCTCAGTACCTCTATTTTTTCTAGAGATACTGTTCAGTGTGTCCTCTCTGAAATGCTTAGAAACAGAAGTGTTTGGGGTTTTAGATTTTTTTTTTCAGTTTTTGTAATATCTGTATTTGCATATACGTGCATAATCTTGGAGATGGGACCCAAGTCTAAACATGAAAATAATTTATGTTTCATATACACTTTATACACACTATTTCTAACAACCTTGTGCATGAAACAAAGTTTTTGTACATGGAATTATCAAATCAAAACTGTCACTATCTGAGCCACTCATTTTGAATTTTGGGCTTTGTGGAATTTGGTTAAGGAGTACTCAACTTACACAATGAAAACTAGTAAATTGTAATGGTAAAAACATGCACACCGCATCCTCTCTTTCTCTGTGGTCTCCTTCAATACCTCAGTTCACATGGGAAGAATTTGGGGGGATGATATTGCTCCAAGCAAGCAAACAAAGTAATAGTATCATTATAGCTTTCTGCTTTAATATTGTACCTCCAGAGTGGAAATTAGGGAGAAACAGAAATAGTGTACTGCGGACTGCAAATTGGAAACTCATTTGGAAGTAAACTTGAAGAAGAAGAGGGCAATAGGAATCCATGATATCTCTGTAGCACCTTATAAAATTAATGTTCAGGAGAGGTTTTAAAGACTGTTTTCTCCTTGGGAGGAAAGAGATATTTCCTTGGAGATACAGTGATCAAAGGGAGAAATGATTCTGAGTCAGAATGTGAATTGCAAAAAATTCCTTCGGATTGCCTTAATAAAAAGTCCAGCATTCATCTACTCGCCAATTCTGATTGCTCCCTTTCTCAGTGGAGAATTGTGCTAGTCTGCTGCATTTGCCAACTCTTCCAAGGAGATTCCTCTCCCTCTTCTTTCCAAAATAAACCTTGAGAGCCAGGCTGTGAGTGAAGCATGAAAAGATCCACAACCCGTATCTTTCCACACAGAGGGCATTGCCCAAAACTGATTAAATGAACTATTTCTATAGGTGTATATCTGTCCTTGTCCTGCAACTAATGAGGATAGAAATTTAAAAACTAATTGATATATATGTTCGGGGGGAGGGGGGGAGGAATTACTTTTTAAAAAGTACGGCTAATTCAGGTGGGTTGGCAGTACCTAATTTTAAAATGCATTATGATGCATTTCAATTGCAGCAATTACTTTGTATCATCAGGTAAGATACCTTATCTCAGTGGGTAGAATTAGAGGTGAATACTGATTAATAAAATGAAATGATACTTTATGCAGGTTTAAATACTGTCAAACTGAATAAACTGACCACCTCTTTTTAAAAATACCCAATACTAGTTTGGCAGAAATGAAAAAAACACTAACTGTAGCTCTGGAACCCTCTCCTGATGTGCTTCATCCTAATACAGTGAGTCATAAAGTAAAATTAGATTAAACTATATATTATCAAATAGTTATGGAAACGGAAATGGAAACATAATGCCAGCTAATATCATAAAGCCTTAACTACACTGATTAGCATTTCTTCCAGACTTCATCAAATAGGCTGCATAGAGGCAAGGAAGAGTCATGTGGCAACATGATATCTTGCCATTTAAAAGTTCTCAAGTGAGGATTTGTCTTTCTCTTTTACATTCAGTTAATTAGGACTCTCGTCAATACCTTGTGGGCTATATTTTTACAAACTAGAGTTGTGATGTGTTTCATACCTGAATGTGTGAAAATGAACATCTTAATGAGGACTGAGTATTCACTTTGAGTTCACCTAGGATTTCTAGTTTATAAACAATGATCCTCAGTATACAGTGTTTTACATGAATACATTGTAAAGCCATAGCCAAGGGCATTAATGCTTTATTCAAAATAATCTTTCTTCTCATGTCCTGCACTATTGGGAGAGGCTGCAGTTGCTTTTCTTCTAGTTAGATATTGTTGACTTCTTTTTTAAAAATACAGATAACATAATTACTTCAAAAGGTAATGTGGTAAGCATAATGTGTTTGGGATTAAGCACTAGCAGTCACAACTGATGGTCATTGGTAATACATAGAAGTTCACACTAAAAAGAATCAAAATTAAAGCCTGTATTTAACTTATTTTGCTTTATTTTGTGCTGTTTTAAGAGTTCAGATCAGGTAACTATGTTACCTAAAATATATAGTTTTCTTTGAAAGCATCACAATAATTTTATACTGCATAAAATAATTTAGCAAGAAAAATATGGAATCTACCATGTACATAAACTGTAAGTCTTAACCTTTCAAATTAAGAATTATAGCTATCTAGCTTATTTGCTTGTCAGTGCCCTATCTTTTCCTATACGGCAGAGATAAACAACTATGGGAAGCTAGAGAGGGATAACATTAGCTCCTTAGGATACCTGGGGAAAAGTGTACCTCTCACATCCTTTGCCACACAATAAATCCATGTTTTTCTTCCAATTCCCTGCCTAGGATCTGTGGGACACATTTTCACCACAGTTAAGAGGCCCTTGGAAATTAGATAAGGAGCATAAGTACTCAGATGTTGAATTATCCAGGTTGATGTTTCAGTGAGTTGTGCTGCAGATAGAAACTAGACATTATTCTTAATTGTTAACATATAGTTAGGAAAAGCTGTGTCTTGCTCTATTGGTTACTACTTTATTTTCTCCATATAGGACTTTTCTCTTTGTGAGAGATGGTAATCCAAATAAACGAAATATACACAATGAAACATCTATGCACTTGCTTTGTATGGGACCTCAAATTATGATATCAGATGGAGCTCTTCAGCCTCGTTTGACACGGCCTTTCGAAGATGATTTCAGAAGAGCAGATTGCCTGCAGATGATACTGAAATGGAAAGGAGCAAAGCTTGACCAAGGCGAATATGAAAGAGCAGCTATTGATGCTGTTGATAACAAAAAAAATACACCTCTGCACTATGCGGCTGCCTCAGGAATGAAGACCTGTGTTGAGGTAAGACTTGATGTAAATACAGCTAGAACAGGGATGGGAAACACACAATCCTGAGGAGCTTTGCACTGTCTTACATTGTTGTCTACGCCCAGTGGTATCTGAAAGATGACATATTGCCCATTCAGATATAAATAGAGAAAAATGGCAAACAAGTTGTCACTGTTTAGTCCACTTCAGTTATTAAATATGCATCTTGCCTTTCTATCTTAATATAACACAAGGTAATGTACATCAGATTCCAAGAATGCCTCTCATCCAGGCCTTGTTACATCCCTAATTGGACTGTTTCATATCATTGTTTGCCTTAATATGTAAATGGAAGAGTGTACACTGATAAATTAGATGTAATAGAGCAACCTAGCTGCTCAAACACAGGGAGCAACCATTGCAGCACAAACCTTCACTTGCAGGCATGTAATTGCAGAAAAGCCAGACTTGTCAGTAGAGCAGTCACTGATAGAAATGATACTTTTGTTGACAGAAAAAGTGCTGCGTGGTGCCTATTCCTCTTAATGCAGGGGAAGGAGCAACTGTTGACGAAAGCTGTTAAACTGATGTTCACTGTTCTAGTGATGACACATCATCATCAGCTGTAGTGTTGATTCTGTTGAGTGGGGAGAAGGTTCTATCGGTGTTTTTTTAGCAAGCCATTGTGGAAACAGCCTGATCATTCAATCTGTCAAGTAACTTTTGAAATACTACTTTAATACTTCCTATTAATTTAACATTTTTGTATAATTTTCACCAAAAAACATCTTAACTTCTGAAATAGTTTTAAAGTCCATATAAATAATACAGGTGCTATCTATACTCTATAGGGGAAGAGACTATGATGCTTCTCTGTTATACATTTCACACTTGCAATGTGGAATGTGAGGAACTGGGGCATAATGAACAGAACTAGCAGGAAGAGACAATTGTAATTGACAGCATGTTTGTTACTTTTAATAGCTCTCCACAGGGCAATTTTATTCACACACACGTCTCTGACAATCATGCAGGCTGCATAGCTTATGTTTATCTCAGTAATAGCAGGACCATAAATAGTATATTTTGGGAAATTACTTCTGACGTCATAGGAGGCAGCACCTGTAACTGTATAGGCCTTTTTTTGGATGATCTACCCTTTTCCGGATGTGTCTTTTCTGAATAATAATGCATCAGTGAGGTTCAAAAAGTATCTGCTGAATGTTGAGGAAATGTCATTTTTCTCCCTAGTTTTTTTTTATGGGCTCCATCCTTAGCATCCCATGCTTACCTTGTACAGCCAGGATTTTTCTTTATATTCTGCTCCAATTCAGTCTATGGGAACTACAGCCCTTGTAGCCTGGTTTTATTGGTGTATTAAAGAGAGTTGCATGAAAGGATCTTGAAAACCTGGGAATCTACTTAAATGTGGTTAGCTCTACATACTTCTGTTGCAGGAGAGAAACTCTAGGTTGATGCTCATGTCATGTCTAGTTCACTCATCCCCCTAGATTTTCCTCAGGTCCATGGCATCATTCCAGGCATAATAGTGTCTTATCAGGTGCTGATGCAGTGTTCCAGATTTCACATAAGTCCCCTTCAGACATTGTTGCTTAACTACTCCTTCCACTATCAACTAGTAAAAGCATGTCTAATCAGGAAATATCTAATATATATTTTTTAGTAAACATATTAACTTTTAAAATATCTTTCAAGCAATTACTGAATATCCTGCTTTGCTTTGAGGAGCCTGTATTGAGAACCTTGTTAATACAACATTCACTTATCTGACTTACTTCCTTGTTATTGTTCCTATTTCTCCTAAGTTTGCTAAAAAAAATTGTGAAAACTGAGGACTGCAGAGATTCTGCTTAGAGCATGATAATCCTAATCTATATTTCTGCCTCAGTACACAAGTTTACATGCTGGAGTATACCACAGCTTTATGGCACTAGTATGCATCTGTAGAGGCCTCCTGAGTTTCATCCAGCTATAATTTTGGGAAAAGGAATTGCTATAATCAGTTCCATAAGAAAGGGGGATGTACATTGGTGGGAGATCATTGTGAGAGAACATACCGATGCCATTGAGAAAGTGCATGTATTGCTGTAATAGAACTAGATTGAGTATGTTACCAACAAAACTGTAACCTCTGAATTATTTACAACAATGTGTACTGAAAGTGGGTTTTAAAAATTTTCAACCTCAGAGATCTAAAGTAGCAAGGGGTTATTTAAAATGATGTTTTCTTTAACTCTTAGCTTCTAGTAAAACATGGTGGAGACTTGTTTGCCGAAAATGAAAATAAAGATACCCCATGTGACTGTGCAGAGAAGCAGCATCACAAAGAGCTGGCACTTAATCTAGAATCCCAGATGGTGTTCTCACGAGATCCCGAAGCTGAAAGCATTGAAGCAGAATATGCCGCTTTAGACAAAAGAGAGGTAAAACAAACTTAATTATTGATAGCCTTGGCTGAAAATAGGCATACACAATGTGTCCTTTATCAGAAAAAAACCTAATTCACCAGAATGTCACAGAAAATTTACACAGTTTGAAGGTCTTGGACTGTGTCTGTTTCCAGAAATGATTGTGAACTGCATACTGACAGTGGTGTGCAGAGGGAGTACATTACATTATTTGCTTTGATTCTGTCCTCCCAATCTATTGATTAAATCAGTTTACTGTTAGATGCCTGTGTATAAATCTTAATGTACATATCCCTGCCATTAGCTCTTCGCTATCCCTAATCTCTCCCTGCACTTCACCTGAAGTAATATTTCTTACCTGTCCCATTAGCTAATGCTTTCTTTTGCAGATGTGATAAGAGGACCAGTTTTTGACCTCATTAGAAAAATATGGTGTGGTGTGGCAATTAAGAGTATGAATATGTGGGACAGTTAAAGAAAGCATTAGGGCTTGCTTTACTGTTACACTATTGGTAGAAAATTGTGAGATCGCGTTTCCTCCTCAGAAGAGAATTTTGCTATCCTAGTATTAGCTGCAGCTAAGAGCTACAACATACTGTTTCTGACTGAAGCTTTCTGCATGTGATTAAGAAGAGATGTGGCTATTGTTATGAATGTTATAACTGTTGTAGATGTATCTGTTAATTGATATTAAGTTAAAAGGTACAAATTCACTCCTGGGAGCCTATGAGTACACAGACCTTCAGTTTACCACCCATCACTTAATCAGCCTTGTATTAATTTTCTATCCGGTTCTGCTAGATTGACAAAATAATATTTCTATCATATGTCATATAATACCAGGGAACTAATGTTGGCTTTCAATACAAGATTTGATGACTAGATTTGCCAAGTGAAATTCTAGAGAGTCCTAGCTGACAGAAAAGTGCTGATGGATGCAGCTTGCTCTTCCTGTCAGTAGAAACAGCTAAACTGTCCAAAAACAGAATGCTAAGAATGATTTCTGAACCAGTTTTTGTATGCCTTATGCAAGTCAGGATTCATAAATGTATCATGGATTGTGAGCCAAGCTTGTAAGTTGTACAAGTAGTCATAGCATCCCAATTTGGAAAACATACTGTGCATTTTGTTTCTTCTTAATATAGGAGTAGACTATATTCTGTATGTCTGGTATACCAGCCTCCTTATGATTAATTAGGACGTTCTTGAATTCTCCTTTAATTCTTTCAAGCAATGAAGAAAGCCATTATATAAATAGTTTCAGCAACAGGAAAAGAGTTAAGGTGAAGCCTGCACCAGATCTCGGCTAAAGTGTGTCAGTGTTAGCCTTCAAATTAAAACACCCTGCTTTTAGAGCCAATGAAGCAGGTTCTGAGATTACTTTTTGGCACAGCCTAATCTGGTAATATAATAATGTTAGTGTGCAAGAAAGGGAAATGTCAGGGAAAGTGTTCCTCATCCTGAATATTATCATTATTGACGCAACTATCAGTGATGTAATCCTCTAATTAAAATTGAAGATACATACAAGACTGAGTTTGAATAGTATATTATAAGTTTGGAACAAAAAATTTAAAGCAGGTTTTCTTTTGGAAGATGTTTACTTGAAAACAAAAATACATTCCAGCAATAGCATTCCTGGATCATTTGTCCTCAGCAACATAGCATTCATTCCTCTGCTGTTACACAACTTGGCATGTTAGCTTCGTTTTCATTGTGTGTCTGTGTATGAGTACATGTGCCTTCAAGTCACTTGTAGACTTATGGTGTCCCCATGGATTTCATAGGGTCTTCTTAGGCAAGGAATACTAAAAAAAATTGGTTTTGTCAGTTCCTTCTTTTGAAATATAGCCTACAGCACCAGGTGCTCATTGGCAGTTTCCCACCCAAATGTTTACCAGGCCTGATCCTAATTAGTTTCCGAGATCATACAGGGTTTGGTGCCCTTAGGGTACACAACAGCTTTTACTTTTGTTTAGTTTGTCTATATACACTTTCTTTAATATTATCAGTTTTAAAAATATGTGCTTGTCAGTCTTAAATAATTTGTTCTAAAACTTGCATGCATTTTCTGTCCTATTTTACATGGAGTGCAAATGGAGCACTTTGACACAGAGAAGAACTGTGATTATTGATCTAGGTTAAAAAAAAGAAAAAAGAAATGGGTGATGTTTCATCCTTATGATTATACTCCAGTAGTTCATTGTCTCATATGGAATAGCATTTATATCAGGCAAAATAATGAACATATACTATGTTATCTGATGTATGATATAAATATTTTTTTTCTTATGCAAAAACTGAAATATTAAGCTTCACATTTTTATTGTGCTTCCTTTTTGTGAGGCTCCCACAAATTATTTCAATACATTGTGTCTCTTTTCTGGTCATTCTGAAATTTTCTTATTCACTCTGTACAAAATTTACTTAGTGAGCTGACTTTTTCTACCACAACACTGCAGGAAATTTTGTGAAGGTAAAGTAGGGTATATGAATTGTTTCTAAATACAGAGATGAGATAACCTTTGGTGATGATAACATTTTTTCCTGTTGGCCTCACAAATTCTGAAGATTTATATAGCATTAACATGTTACTTTGTCCTTATCTTCCACTTCACAGCCATATGAAGGGCTACGACTTCAGGACCTAAGAAGGCTCAAAGATATGCTGATTGTTGAATCTGCTGATATGCTTCAAGCCCCTCTGTTTACTGCAGAAGCTTTGCTTCGAGCACATGGTAAGTATTTCTCAGCCAATTGTAATAACAGATCTCTTGACAAACTATATTAATATTTTTCTTTCTGTTCTTTTTCCAAATTAACAAAAGCATATTCTAAATAGGAAATAGTGAAATATAATATTTCATCTTCTATATAAAGTACAGTTCCTTTGGCCTTGTTCTGTTGATAATAATATGTGGGATCCTTCTCCTAGGCTAGTCACTGATGAGTTTGTAATAGCATGAAAGACATAAGTGGGTGATTTTCTTTGTGAGAGTATGGTTTAGTCTCTCTCTTGTTAATGCAATCCAACTGTATTTATCTGTGGTTTGGGGCATGAATCTGGGAGCCAATACCTACAGAGATATGGATCTTTCGGCTAACTTCATACAGTTTTAGAACCATTATCAAGACTAGGAATTACTACCTTGACATCAAGGATGGGCAAAATTCAACCCTAAGACTACCTGTGTCCCCCAAGGTTCACTTTTGTATTCCTTGGCTTCTCTGAACTCCATAGACTTCATTTTTCTGGCTAAATAAAGGAGGAAAATTGCCTATTTCTCATTCTTTAATGTCAGAAATTGTTGGTCCTTGATACTATTTGGAATTTTTTAAAAATCCAAAATACACTTCACACCACTTTCAAGTTTTTATTTTTTGCTGTCGTACAGTTTCCAGAGACTTTCCAGAGCAGAAACGCAGGGCCTTATCTACAGATCATCAATACAGCATCCCACCACATTCCCCCATTATTGGAGCATAGAATTTGCCACCATTTATAGCCATAAGGAAGATTGTAGAATAAGGTAGATGTTCCATTAGTACAGTTACAAAGGAAATGTAGGTTGCAAAGGTTCATCAGAAAATTCATGGTAAGAGATGTTTTGCTATATGAGCAGATGCAATAGGGCAAGTAGTAGCATACGGAAATCTGTTGAATTACTTGTTTTCAACCTTTTCTTTTCATGACAAACTAAATTACTAAATCATATTTAGTTCATGCAAAAGGTTGTCATGAAAATAGTATCTTGGAAGAAATTCTATATGTTCTATATATCATAATATTTACTACCAGTGCACATGATAGTCTTTTGCAAGCTTGGTGCTTGACTCATGCTCTAATGTTATATTAATCATAAATTGTGTATTCATGTATCCACATCTCATTTCCAAAGTACTTCTTAACACTTCCTTCATTTTATTTAAGACTGGGACAGGGAGAAGTTACTTGAAGCTTGGATGTGTAATCCAGAAAACTGCTGCCAACGTTCAGGGGTTCAGATGCCAACTCCTCCCCCAAGTGGATATAATGCTTGGGACACACTTCCTTCACCAAGGACTCCTCGAACTACTCGCTCTTCTATTACTTCCCCAGATGAAATTAGTCTCTCACCAGGAGATGTTGAGACAACTATGGTATGTCTAATTCTAGAGATAAAACTCTCCTAGCATACAAAAGCATATTTCTTGTGAATAACAAATATTTAAAAAATTGATGAAAATTTTAAAGAAATTGACCTTATATGCACTATTTCTGGGTTGGAAGAAACTCTGCTCATTTTGCAACATACAACTGAGGACCTGGGCACATGGACGATTATAGCGTTTATAGCATTTCACATGCAGAGTTTTAAAAAGAAAATCATTTTTGCTGTGAAAGCAAGATTCGTTTTTGTGGAGGAGAAGTTCAACCAGTCCTTCCTTTCAAGCTGGCATAAGCTTTGGAGAGGTCTTGCTGGCGCTAGTGAAAGTTTCCACCTGCTTTGGGGAAAAAATCATTTGCAAAAGTCAGATAAAGAGATTTCTTTCAATATAACATAAAACATAAAATGATCTGTGCTGAATGAGACCAAATCCTATCTAATTCAGTAAGCTGTCTCGCAGTTGTTAGTTATTTGCTTATGGGAAAATCATAGGCAGGGATTGAATATTACAGCATCCTTTTGCTTGTATTCATCAGCATCAGATAATTCAGAGGTATATTTTCTATGATACGGAAGAGAATATACAGCAGTCATAATGACTATTTAGTAGTAAGGATAGCAAAATTAGATACGACTGATTCGCAGTTCTCCCAACTGATATTTCCTATCTCGTTGATATGGAGAGCTATTATTTCTTACTTCCAAAAGCCCAGGCATAATATCAAGCAGATTTAATTTTTTTTCATTAATGTGCTAGTTAGTTAAAAAAAAGTCAAGCTAGGGGTTTCCCCTGACATTAAGTCTAGTTGTGTCAGACTCTGGGGGGTGGTGCATTTCTAAGCTGAAGAGCGGGTGTTGTCTGTAGATGCCTCCAAGGTCTGAGGACACCTCCAAGGTCAGCATGACTGCATGGAGCGCCATTATCTTCCTGCAGAAGCAGTACTTATTCATCTACTCACATGTTGCATGTTTTCGAACTGCTAGGTTGGCAGAAGCTGGGGCTAACAGTGGGAGCTCACCCAGCTCCCTGGATTTGAAACCTTTTGGTCACCAAGTTCAGCAACAGTGTTTTACTGTGCTTTCCTATACTGTTTTCTAAAATGTCTTGCAATTTTCTCTCCCCCTGCCCCATTGTGAAATTAGTTGTGCCAATCGCATTGTTGCCAAAACAGAAGTTTCTGAGAAGGACAAGCAAATATATATTAAGGAAGCCTTAAGGGGGTAATTATTATCTAGATCATAATAGTTCATAATAGTTCATTATATGACATGAAAACATATTTTCTTGTCTTATTTCTTTCCGCATGTACAGTGTGAAATTTGCATGTGCAATATTTCTATATTTGAAGACCCAGTAGATATTCCTTGTGGACATGAGTTTTGCAGAGCATGTTGGGAAGCGTAAGTATTCATTTTGACATTTTGACAAAATTATGATATTCACTTGATAATATTGATTGAGCATCCCTTATATGAAATGCCAAGGACCAGAAATGTTTTGTTTAAAAAAAAATAAAATGGGAGAGGGTGGGGAGTGATCAGGAATGGGTCTCTGGAATTAACATGAAATTAATTTGTACACATAGCCTGAATATTTTTAATAAGTTCGTGAATGAAACACAGTTTGTGTACATTAAATCATCAGAAAGCAAATGTGTCCTACCTCAACCACACTCCAAATTTTGAAGTTTGGAGTATATCAGAGTTTGGATTTCCAGATGAGGCTACTTAACTTGTAATAAGTTTGATATATTATTTCCACTTGAAAGAAAATTATTATAGACAGTAAAGTAGTGGGCTTTTCAAAATCTTGGTTAATGGGGAAAGTTTAATTCCTAGGACTCTGGTCTAGATGCAGTTTAATTTCCATTTTGAATTGCTATTTCCATATAAATCAGAGAATTCCCAAAATGAAAGCAGAGTAACCCGTGACTGGTTAATGCAGTTCAAGGCCGCATTAAGCAGCTTTGGCTTGCAGTAACCTGGATCCCAGAGTTTAGCCTCCACAGAGCTGATTTGCACTAAGTGGTCAGATGTGCCTTAGATTCCAAATTCCAAATTACATGTTGATCTCACAAAGAACAACAAAATAACTATCACCATTTCAGAGAGAGAGTAAAACTAGAAATAAACAATACCTCACCCCGCCCACCACCCCAAACAAACCTCTGAGGATGCTTGCCATAGATGCAGGCGAAACGGCAGGAGAGAATGCTTCTGGAATATGGCCATACAGCCCGGAAAACTTACAACAACCCAAAACTAGAAAAGCTCACACAAACGTTTCTTCATTGATAGAATTTATCTGTGATTTGCTATAATAACAACTGTGAAATACACTTCAGTCTGAAACTTGTTTCTTCCATTTTTTTCCTAATTATAGCTTAACATTTTAGCCAAACTGTGCTTAAATATTAAGCTTTTTAAAAGTTACCTTGAAGGTTAATTTTTGCTCTGTAAATGTAATGGGTTTTAATATATCCTTTTCAATTCCAAATACATATATCTAACAGATTTTTGAATATGAAAATTCAAGAGGGTGAAGCCCACAATATTTTTTGCCCAGCGTATGATTGCTTCCAGCCTGTTCCAGTAGAGATCATAGAAAGTGTGGTTTCCAAGGAGATGGATAAACGTTACCTGCAGTTTGATATTAAGGTAAACTGTCAGATTACCAGCATGCAGCTAAAGCACCTGTCTGAGCTGATTGCTCTAACTCCAGTTTTAACAAGCTCTTCCAGAGAGAAAGACAAATGTCTGTTTGAATAAGTAAGAAGTATGAATAAATAAGAAGTACGAATTTTCTAACGTGTCATTCTGTTTCACTGGCAGTTATTACCTGAAGTGACTGTAGTAGTAGCTGTTGTACCAGAATGCAAATTTACTATGGCTAATCATAGGAAGAGGTTTGAATTTTTTAAAGTGCTTTGAAATGTTTTCAACTCAGCCTTACTGAGCCTTTACGCATTTTACCTCTTGGGACTGGTTGGGGAATGATGTAGTTCTCTAGTTAGCATTGAACCAAACTTGTTACTTTCCAACAACTCATGCATTCCCTAATCAAAGAATCATAACATATTGTAACCTTGAGTGAAGGAATTAGGGCCTGGCAGCAGATCCCACTGGTGGGCCTTACCTATACCTTATACCTTTTGTATGAAAATACAGTAATGTTCCAGATACTGGATGTGATATTTAGTATTACTAAGTTCTTTGAGTTGTATGTAGTGTTAATAGCAAATTGCTAAAATTGTTTACTAGATGTGGGATCATTATTTTTTCTAGGTGTTGCAGTTACTAAACCTATTTTAAACTACAGAAATTGTGAACAACAAGCTGAAGTTTTGTGTCTGTAAAAAGCTCAGATTCAAAATGTAACTGGTTTGCACATCCTTTTTGTTTTGTTTTCAGGCCTTTGTCGAAAATAATCCTTCTATTAAATGGTGTCCGACACCAGGCTGTGAAAGAGCAGTCAGGCTAACAAGACAAGGGTCTAATACATCTGGTTCAGAAGCCCTAAGTTTCCCATTGCTAAGAGCTCCTGCTGTGGATTGTGGGAAAGGGCATCTGTTTTGCTGGTTGGTAATATTTCTTTGTACTCAGCTATAAAACAATCACTGCTTGATAAAAAAACAATTGATGATGATATGCAATACAGTATGGTAGTTAACATTTCTAATTAGATCCTTATATGCATATTGTGAAATCTATTTAGTTTAGGAACATTCTGTCATTTTGTTTTTTAAAATTAAGCATTTTATTGCTTGATGTATTGATAGCATGTAAATCAAATAATTTGTTTTATATGCATTACTGTATTATGGTGTTGTGAACCATCTATTAAACCTAGCTATACATAGACTTATGAATTTTCAGACAGAGGACAGATTTCCCTGTCCGTCCGTCCGTCCGTCCATCCATCCATCCATCCATCCATCCATCCATCTATCTATCTATTTATTTACCTTGTCTTTTGTTGTAAGCTTCCATATTATGGAAAAGAAATCAAGGGAATAGAAGAAGCCTTGAGATCTTTTTTCCTGTTAGTAACATGACATAATGCTATATCTTTTTTTGTAAAGTTTTATTTGTGCTTCAGATCTTTTGTCTGATTACTAGACGATTATTGATTTACACTATTTTACTCCTTTTAAATTCTCTTCACCAGAAGCATTTTCACAAAATCTTCAGCATTTGAGCCTGAGAAAACTCCTAGGATTCTGTTTCATGCTCTTCTATGAAATTCTATTTCTCAAATAGGGCTAAATTTAGTTGTTTATCTTTTTTGTACGTTGGATGTGTGGCAGATGTCTGAAGCTATTTTTCTGTATTTCCCACAAAAAGAATGAGTCGTGATCAATCTGGAAATCATATTGACACATCTACACCCAGGCACCATCTGGAAGCAGAGTAACTTCTGCTTCAGAAATCTGACTGCTTCTCTTACTGGCAGTTATAATAATATGGGAAGAATATGAAGAACCAGGACTGCTCTTAGCAAAATTATATTATCTCCTGTGAAGGAGTCATATTGTGTAAAAAAAAAAAAAAAAGTAAAAGAGGACAGTAGAGAGAGAGTATATATTTGCTGTTTCATCGACTGGCCTTCTCACAGTCAGTCTTGTGCTAGTAAGTTAATTTTACTTTAGTTTATAGAAGACATTTCCTCTCTAAACCATTAAATATTGTAGCAGATGCTTCTTATATCATTATAAATCAACAGAAGAGTAGCCATAGACTTTTTAATGTTATTCTAATGTGAATATCAGAGCCCTTTGAAAGATCCTGTATCACTCTCTAGCTTGACACATGGCAACAAAAAGTCACGTACTTCTTGTATTTTTAGAGCATGCCTCCCATCAGATATAAAATATTTTCGCTGCCATTTGGAGGCTAAATTAAGGCGCATATATCTGGCCATTGCCATGACCACTCATAGATCTGCTCTTATTCCAAATGTCTGTATAAAGCCTTGAGTTGGCCTGTGTTGTCTGTTCAGGGACAGGAAGAAAATACTTATTCTTGTCATGGATCTGTAGTTTCTGCATTTTTGAGAGAAGAGAATTTCTGCTCTTTCTGTTCTCATTGGAAGTTTTCTCAGTTGAAACTCAAGCAAGATTTCTCAGCCTCAATTGAGAATTGTTAGGAGTCATGTACTGCATTGTCCTTTCCTCCTTGGTAGATGCATTATGACTTATTCTACCATACATCACATTTTTGGAAACATACTTAGGTATGTTTGCAAAACATAATTGACATTTTATACGATTAAATGTGATTACTGGACTTAACTTTCCTACTTGCATTTTTGCATGATGCTGAGCTTGCATTCTTTAATCCGAGGTTTTTAAAAATGAGAATTTAGCCTGCATTTTGTCAAATGTTCAGGGAATGTCTGGGTGAAGCACATGAACCTTGTGATTGTGAAACATGGAAAAACTGGCTACAGAAGATATCAGAAATGAAACCGGAAGAACGTAAGAATGGTCATTACGTCCTTTTACATACAATTTTTGAAAACTGTTTTAATTGTAGCATAGGATTATTATGTACTGTTAAGAGGAATAGCCCTTGCTGTAATACATGAGATCAGGATTAGCTCTAGTTAGCACTTAGATGGGGGATTGCCAATGAATAACAGGTGCTGAAGGCTATATTTTAGAGAAAGGAATTGGCAAAACCACATCTGAGTATTCCTTTCATAAGAAAACCCTCTGAAATTTATGGAGTCACTATAAGTCAACAGAGGTGACACAAAGAGGTTAACAGTGTGATTTCCATAACAGAGAGCTTGACAGATATGGGCAGGCTGGAGAGGTGAACTGAGAGATAAAGAGAAAATTTGTTTCGCTGACTTATATAATCATGAGGTGGCATTATTAACACAGAGATAAGCAGCAAAGGATTTGGATTGATCTTGGCTGACTGGGCAAAATGTCTTGCAAAGTAGGATTAGAGTTTTCATTTTGGGGGCAGCTGAACCTCTGAATTTGAGTACTTTGGTGCAAGGTTTAGGAATAGTAGATGCATAATCCATATTCAACTGCATGGAATCACAGCCAGAGTTAGGAGGAATTTAATTATGACAAAATACGCAAGATATGATGTTGTACTGAAGCATCCTTTAGCAAATGGAAATTAATGTGGTACCGACAAGCTGTTATATGGTTAAAGATTTTAAAATAATGAAGGGAAATACTTGTCTTTTTAAATGTTTTGGATTTCAGCTTCCACAGTCCCTAAGGATTGCCTATGCTAACTGAGACTGCTGGAATTAAGATTCTGGAACATTTAAAGAACCAAGGTTCTTCTTCGTGGTCTCTTTGAAATTGCACATAGGGATTTTCCTGCGCCTGTGCAGTCAGTTCAGAATCTTAGGATACATTTTGGTGGTAGCCCCACCCACACTCCCCATGGAAGTATATAGTCAGTGAGAGGGGCTACAGGCTCAGTTTCTTTTGTCTGCCACTCTTGCAGCAGCTAAGGAATCTCTCTGTTGCTCTCCAGACTAGTTTTTCAAATTTTGCCTCTCCGTTTTTTGACCAAGGACAGTTACTGAATATTCTTCCTGACTGTCTTACCATTATGATCTCTTCTTCCTCATTTTAACTTGGACTGCTTTGATTGCACTATTTGGATAAGGCTAGCAATGTCCTTTACCACCTTCCTTTAAAAATGCTTGGCCTGTGGGGGGAAGTTGCCCGATACGGATGGGCATGCCATGTGCCTCCTCTGCCTGGGGGACGGCCATGCAGTGCAATCCTGCCATGAATGCCTCTTGTTTATCCCCCAAGCTTGCAAGAATTGAGAATCTAGGCTTAAGGCTCTTTTGTACAACCAAGCCCTCTCCCCCACAGACACACACCCCAGCTGAAGAAGCAATCGTTGTCAGAGCCTCCTGCTTTGCCCGCTGCCAGCCCTGTCTTGGATGATCTCTTACGTTCGGCAGGGAGTTCATCTCCAAAAAGTCCCCCTGCCCTGGTCAAGCCAAAGGCGAAAAAATCCAAAACTTCAGGGAAGGGTCTGGAGCAGAGCAAGTGGCAAGAGAAGCAGATGAGGGGAAAGCCAAGCACTCCCTCGGCCACTGCATCCTCAGATGCCTCAACACCAACCCAGTGGCCGCTTTGACAGCACCAACACCATCAGAACCTTCTCCTGCTGGGGCTAGAAGACATGCACACAGTGCCACAAACCGGTGGAATTTCAGCCCCCATCATTGGCTAGTGAACTCCTGCCTGGCATCTACTGATCCCTATGCTGGAGTTCTCGGTAAAGGTGGAAAACATCAGCTCAGACCCTTCCTCAGCTCCACCATCTCACTTGGAATCAAGGTCTGAGCTTCATCGCTCAGGGGAGAACATCAGACTAAGATCGCGAAGATGCTCTACCTCTCGGTGATCATACTAGTCCAGAGACTATTACTGCTTGATATTGAGGGGCAAGTCACCAGCTCCATGATCATGGATCTCCCAGTCACATAGCCCCTCCCAGAGGGCCCAATCCTGGGACGAAGTGTATCGTCATCGCTCCACTCTCTATTATAGGAAAAGGGATTTTAGAGGGCCATATTATGTTCCTGAGTACCAGGAATATTGGCACTGCTCTTCTCAAGGCCATTATTTTTACCCATTGTAATTCTGCGATCAGGAGCATCTTCAGGACCACCCACCCATACCAACCATTCCACAAGGGCCATGGCCACTTTCTCAGCTTTTCTTTGAAGGACATTTGCTAGGTGGCCACCTGGTCTACACCTCTTACATTTGTCACTCATTACAAGCTGGGTGTTCTTTCCAAGAAAGATGTAGTCTTCAGCACAGCGGTCCTCTTCTCTTTGGGGTCATGACTCCTATCCAAGGTCAGTAGCTTGCTAGTCACCTATATGTGCGATTTCACAGAGACCATGAAGAAGAAGAAAGGGTTGCTTACCTGTAACCATGTTTTTTTGAGTGGTTTTCTGTGAAATTTGCACATCCTTGCCCTTCCTCCCTGCTATTTTGTCATGCCTTGCTCCCTCTGTCTGCTATCCTGCATCAGAAGAACTGAGGCTGTATCCCCTCCCACGGGATATATACCTCCATGGGGAGTGTGGCCGGGGCTACTGCCAAAATGTATCCTAAGAGCTTCTGGAAGATTCCAGACTAACTGCACAGGCTCAAGAAAACACATATGTGCAAATTTCACAGGTGACCACTTGAAGAAATATGGCTACAAGTAAGCAACCCTTTCTTTCCAGCCCCTGATTTAAAGTATTTATGGTGTATCCAAAACAAAATATGATTAGAAAAGCATGTTCTCAACTGTTCTTAATTAAGCTACACAGAATACGGCTTTTATGACTTTTTTCATAAAAAAAAAAAGTCACAGAATACTGTTTCTAACTGAGCTTGAGATTTTTAATTCTCGGTATAGTTTAGAGAAGTAAACAGCTTGTTAAACATGGTTCCAAAATTGTAAGCGAAAACTGGCAGACTTGAATGGGTAGGCAGCAACTCTGCTCTTTGATTTTGTTATAATTTAAATGGCTTGGAAACTGTAGCTATAATTTGCATTCAACATAACATAATATGTGTGGAGTCTCAACTTTTCCTCTTTTTCCCTCTCCAAAGTTGTGGGAGTTAGTGAGGCTTATGAAGATGCAGCCAACTGCTTATGGTTACTCACCAACTCTAAACCATGTGCCAATTGCAAGTCTCCCATTCAGAAGAATGAAGGGTGCAACCATATGCAGTGTGCAAAGGTAAACAAAAATGGTTACTGTATTTCTCAAAGGGGGCTTTTTACAATTTCTTTAAAAAATACAGCTCAAAAATCCAGACACTGATCATTTTTTCACAACTAGCTATACCTATGAGAAAGCATTTTTCCTTACACTCTTCTTTTTGTACCTGGTAACATTCATAGCATTCTCAGCCCTCTTTGATAAGTGCATATAGGTCATTTGCTAAATATAAAGACTCCACTGAGGCTTTCTTCACCTCTATTCCTCTTAGAGGCCAATCTAAGCATGATAGGCAAATGCAATCCCATGCCTTTTTGTTATGTAAATAGTCTCCACTGTTGGCGGTAGAGAAGATGTGTTTAATCATTTTTTTCCCTGCCCATGCTCTCTACAAAAATCTTCTTTTTGCGTTAATTAAATAAATGCAAATAAGCGGGTACTTTACTTTTGGCATTTATTGTCCTCATTTTGGAAACATGCTTCGAATGAGCGTGCTTTTGCCAGTTAAGAGAGAAGAAAATCAAATTATTGGATGTACCACTTTTTGCAATATGACTTATGACTAATTTGATAGCCATGCTTCCTGGGTTTTTGTTTGTTTGTTTGTTTGTTTTTTGAATGAATGGACTAATTCCTTTGTCAATATATAGCGATGATTATAAATCAAGATAAAATAGAAGAAGTGACTGAAAATGTTTATCTTGGACAGCAAATACAGTTGAATGAATGGGAAAATGGAGAATTGAAAGCCAGCTTGGACGGCTTTCAGTTGAAACCGGACAGTGCTAACAGATGCTAAACTGCCAATGAAGGTCGGAGCAGATAGCTTCAGCACTAGAGTTCTAGCATCAATGTTATATGTATCTAAAACATGGGCAACAACAAAGTGAGAGGAGGAAAAACTAGCAGTGACTCAGAGAGCAATGGAAAGAAGGCTGTATGGTGTGACAATAAGATATAAAGTCAGCAACAAAGAGCTGTGTCAAAGAACCGGGATCCGCAACGTGGTCAATGAAATCTTTGAGGCAAAAAGAAGATGGGCAGGGCATATTGCACAAACAAAAGACAACCGACTAACAAACTGGATACCAAGAGACCACAAGCAGCCCTTGGGCAGACCTTGTACTTGATGGGACTAGCCAATGGTTAAGCTATTCAGCCAGAAATGGAAAAGAAAAGCACATAATCATATATTTTGGCAAATGGTAGATTTGCATCAAGCCCAAAGTAGTGGCTCAATGACAGATCAAGTCGAATCGAATAGAAATATATACAGAAGCCATTTAAATGATACATTTTATGTGTCTGGCTCAGAACAATTTCTTCTTCATTCAACGTATATTTTCTCAATGTCATATTAGAACTCAGATTCAAACCATACTTTCATAAAACAATTTTAAAATAATAATAACACTATCAATACTGAAACAGACTTTGAATAGTTGTGTGATGACAACATGATGATAAATTTATCAGGATGTAGTGCTCTAGATCTTATTGCAAGGATCTGACAAATCAGTTTAAAGAACTGGCTCTTTTTTTCCTTTTCAAGTGTAAATATGACTTCTGCTGGATTTGCCTTGAAGAATGGAAGAAGCATAGTTCTTCCACTGGAGGATATTACAGATGTACTCGCTATGAAGTAATTCAGCATGTAGAGGAACAATCAAAGGAAATGACAGCTGAGGTAAGAAGCCAACCAATTTCAAGGAAATTCAGAAAGGGTTTCCTTTTGACTCCCCAAGTGTTTGAATCTGTCACTATGAATGAATAGAATTTACATATTTATGGTAGTTTTACATTTTCCTCAAACCTGTGGGTTTTTGTGGCTCAGGGACTCAGATCTGGATCGCCAAAGTCATAATTTAGTGCTGAAGGCACTACGTTATGCTGGCTCCCATTCTAAAATATATCCAGGTGTTTAAAAACATTAAATACACAGATAAAAGCATTCAATTAGATTAGAACAATACTTTAAAAATATTTTTAAATGCCAGATAGTAAAAACAGGGCTGGAGCTAATCTAACTTCACTTGGGAGGAAGTCCCACATCTTGGTTGGGGTTCTGCTGAGGACCTCAAATTTCAGGGAGGGCGAACCTTTATTTGTGTTTATTTTGAGCTGTCTTTCAGTTATAGGGATTTCTGGTGGCGCAGCAGGTTAAACTGCTGAGCTGCTGAACTTGCTGACCGAAAGGTTGGTGGTTCGAATCTGGGGATCCAGGTGAGCTCCCGCTGTTAGGCCCAGCTTCTGCCAACTTAGCAGTTTGAAAACATGCGAATGTGAGTAGATCAACAGGTACCACTTCTGCGGGAAAGTAGCAGTGTTCCATGCAGTCATGGTAGCCACATGACTTTGGAGGTGTCTACAGACAATGTCGACTCTTCGACTTAGAAATGGAGATGAGCACCACCCCCCAGAGTTGGACACAGCTAAACTTAATGCCAGGGGAAATCTTGACCTTTACTTCCGTTATCAAGGTCCAAATTGTTAAGGGTTTTGTAGGTTAAAGATGTTCCAAAAGTGAAATGTTGCCTGCCAATTTAACATCATGGTATCAAATACAATTGATTAGCAGTATTTGGGATTTGTGAAAAAAATCTGCTGTTGATAATTGTAAATGAACTTTCACTTTTAAGTACTTCATTGAAGTATCTAATGAAATTCTCTCTCCCCCCCCCCCCCCCTTTATTACCTACAATTGTTTTCCAGGCTGAAAAGAAACACAAAAGATTTCAAGAACTCGATAGATTTATGCATTATTACACCAGGTTTAAGAATCACGAACTCAGCTATCAGGTGGGGTTATAAATGGTTCTATAGAATTATTTTCCAGCTTTATTTGTTTGAAACATCAGGTTCATAACTTGTCTTCATTTCCTCCCTTCATTTCAGTTAGAACTGCGCCTTCTCAAAACAGCCAAAGAAAAGATGGAGCAACTGAGTAGAGCCCTCAGTGGACGTAAGTATGTCACTTCTGGATGCCTTCTAGTGCTCAAATAGTATGTCTGCCTTTCAGTATTTCATTATTTGTAATACTTATTTTTGTGCATTACAAGGTTATCATTTTTATGGCTGGTGAGTTCAAATGGCATTATATCACTTTTAATACTGTTGGTATTTAATTTTATTTTAGTGTTTGTATATTTCTAGTTTTTAAATTGTATTGTATTGGTTTTTATTGTGAGCTGCTTTGAGCCTCTCTTTTAGAGAGAAAAAGCAGGATACTAAGAAAAATAACAAATAATAATAAAACATTATTTCACACTGGATACGACTTTGCATTATATGACACTATACTCATTAGTATCCTACCACATTTTATAAGTGTGTAAATACACTCACTCATGGACTGAATACTGAAATAACTAGCCAAATTGGTGTTAAACTTCCCCAATAGCCTTATGAAGTCATGGTGCTTCTTAATAGTACTGTCCTTCTTCACAGTACTATTAAGATGATGCAATTATTTTTTATTTAACACATTTTCGTAAACTGCATTCCAAGGCACATTGCTTATGCCAGATAGAACATCATCTGTACCAGGTTTAGATTCAGCTCTAATTTCATCCAAACATCATCATTTATTCTTAGTTTAGACAAAACCCTACTGTTAGTGGAAACAATAATTACATAAACAGGTAAAAAACTAAACACTATTTCCAGTACTTTGAATTTCTCTTGCAGCTGAAGGAGGATGCCCAGATACCATGTTCATTGAAGATGCTGTTCAAGAACTTCTCAAAACCCGCCGCATCCTAAAGTGTTCTTACCCCTATGGATTCTTTTTAGAACCAAAAAGCACAAAGAAGGAAATATTTGAACTTATGCAGGTAAAGGGTGTACCTGTGGTGATATCTGCTACATCTCATTTTTGAGAAATTTTCTAGTTATATATATAGAATTTATTTTTCAGTGATGCCTACTTTTTGTGGGCTGTCTTTTGCAACTACTAGAAACGATTACTCTTTTTGAGGTTCAACAAAGTTGATGTGGATATTTATTTTCTATTCAAGACAGACCTTGAAATGGTAACAGAGGACCTTGCCCAGAAAGTGAACAGGCCTTACCTTCGTACTCCTCGTCACAAAATCATTCGTGCTGCCTGCCTTGTGCAGCAGAAGAGGCAAGAGTTCCTCGCCTCCGTCGCCCGAGGAGTTGCTCCAGCAGATTCCCCAGAAGCTCCGAGGCGCAGGTAACCTAGTCCTAGCAGAGGTTTGCACATCCCAAGTAGTTACTTCTGTAGTCAACAACCTTCATAAGCCTATGTTACAAACTTGTTCAGTTATCAGGTCTAGGCAAACTTTGGCCTTCCAGGTGTTTTGGACTCCAGCTCCCACAATTCCTAACAGCTGGTAGGCTATTAGGAATTGTGGGAGTTGAAGTCCAAAACACCTGGAGGGCCAAAGTTTGCCCATGCCTGAGTTAGATGAAGAGAGTAGGAAATTAATTTTGGGTTAAATTGAAAAGTTTGGGATCAAAGGAAGGTTGTGAAGGAGGGACATATAAAATGGATGTATTTCTCTGCTTTTGACATGTATTCCAATTAAATATGTTCCAGAATCTTATTTTTAGTCTCAACTAGAACTGACACATTGAAGCAGTGGAATTTAATAGTGAGTCTACTCAGGTTGAGACAAAACAACAGGATTCATCTTACATTCTATAGATTTCTACAAAGAAGTGTGTCTAGTTTTGGACAGCATATAAGTCTAATATTATAGGTTTGTTTCTCACATTAGATGTAATGTTTTATTGTCAATTCAACCAGGTCCAGTCTAAATATTGGTTAAGCTGGCAGCTCCAGATCTGAAAAATGTACAGTTCTTTTCATGAGACTAGTTAAATTAGCACACTGAGTAGTGTTTAAATAGTAAATTGTTTTTCTTTTCAATGTGTTGGGTGGCAGCGGGGGCTGTTCATAATTTATGTAATTCTCCAATGACGGTCTGTTTAATTTATAGCTTTGCTGGTGGAACATGGGATTGGGAATACTTAGGATTTGCATCTCCTGAGGTAATTCCTGTCATTTATAATTATGTAAAAATTTGCATATTATGAACATAACTAAATTTCACTTTGCATGATTAGCTTTTTTAATGGCATTGCAAACTATACCAAAGTTTGCAAGGTCTGGATAAAATTTCTGTTTTCGCTGCTTTGCAATAGAAGGAAATATATTAAGGCTGTATTCCTCTGGTATGCAGATAAAGGACAAATCCCTGTCCCGTGTGTAATCTGGTGTCAATTCTTGCCAGGCACACAGTCATGATGGCCATAGCTTAAAGTAATATTCTGTGCCTATTCAATAAGGGGACCATGCTGTTCCATCCCTTGCAAGATCCCAGTTCTGTTCTTTGTTCACAAGGAAGGGATGCCATGTTATAAGATTGACCTTAGTGGGATGCTTTGCCATAATACAGGAGCAAATGTTCCTATTTCTGTTTTTCCTGAGTTGGTTCCTGATACAGCCTTCCAGCAACCAGCTATAACTCTTTTCCCAGTCTATTTTTCCATCTTTCAATGGATATACATTCAAACACGTTTATTTTGCATTTCCTCATTTTAGAACTTTTACATGTGTCTGTAGTCTTAAAAGCATGGAGATGTGCTTTCCATACTTGAGGAAGGAGAGTTGGCAGTATCTCTTAAGTCTGTTTGCTTGTTTGTTATAGTGTTTGTTATAGCACTGTTTGCAGCACAAACAAACTTTATTTCTGCCATTAGGGCAAGTTATCTCAATCTGATCTACCAAAAGGAGGTGCAGGGGACAGTAAACCAAAATAAAGCAGAAACAATGACAAACAACTGACATAAAACATGACATTGGAGCACTTAGCTATTCAGAAATATCCTTATAATAGCTTGGAGAATGACACATGAAGACTTTACCTTGACATTTCCTTTCCAGTTTTTGTTTGTACATTAAGTGGTTGAGCATAAATCGGGAAAGAATCTTCGGTTTCAAGCATCCATGGTTTTCTGCATATTTCCTTTATTGTTGCTGGGTAGGATTTTGCTTGCAAATAATATAGCTTGCTTCTTCTAGACAAATTAGCTTGCTTGCTTTATTCCCAGTTCTTCCAATGATGTTTTGTTGCCATGTTTATAACAGAACATTGTAATATAAAGTGCAAGAAATGTATGCTTACTATCAATGCACATTGCTTGAGGTCAACATGCTACATTAGTGCATTGAATAATTTTGACTTGATGCTTTGGCTGTTTAAGAGCTATCCCATAGAGCCTCTCTTCACATACTGCCTCTAACTATGAGGATATTGTGTCCATAGAATTAATAATCATAACTAGAGCTATAGTCTGTGAGTTCATTTAATCCTATTAAAATAGACTTTATACCACGGAATTCCTGTTTATCTTGTAATCTTAGATGCATTTCAACATAAGAAGATGTGCCTGTAGCTTAGTAGGCCTCTCTGTTAGTTTGCCTCAGTGGGAGAAAGTTCTCAGTCTGTGAGAAGGCCTCACAGTATGAGGTAGTGATTATAATGTTTATTTGTTTTAATGAACATTTTAACTTTAATTTTAAAAATTTTAATTTTAACTTAAATGTATTTAATTGTTTTTTCTTTAAAGGCATCAAATAGTTGTTATTTGTAAAGGTGCCTTGAGTCCCCTTTGGGGTAGAGAAAGGTGGGATATAAATAGAGAAAATAAATAAAAAAGAAAGAAAGAAAGAAAGAAAGAACTCAAGCTCATTAGCTTTTTAAGTATTATGGACACAGGATAAATGTTGAGTCATTGTTGCTGTTCAGGACCTACTAGATAGTCTTTTAATGTTAGACAAATACAGAAAGCATTAAGTCATCAATATATTGGAGCCCCCGGTGGCGCAGTGGGTTAAACCCCTGTGCCGGCAGGACTGAAGACTGACAGGTTGCAGGTTCGAATCTGGGGAGAGGCGGATGAGCTCCCTCTATCAACTCCAGCTCCTCATGCGGGGACATGACAGAAGCCTCCCACAAGGATGATAAAAACATCAATTCATCCGGGTGCTCCCTGGGCAACATCCTTGCAGATGGCCAATTCTCTCACACCAGAAGCGACTTGCAGTTTCTCAAGTCGCTCCTGACACGACAAAAAAAATCAATATATTTTCTGATATGTGAACTCACATCAAATATACACCATTACAATGTAAATAAAATAAACAGGACTAGGAAAACCTGTAAGAAGAGGAATGCAAACTGTTAGATGGGAGCTGCTTTAGAGCTATTAGTTTAATTTGTTCTTCTAGTAATTCTTTGTGTGAATTGTATTTTTTTTATTTGTAAAAAGCTTACATGGTTATAGGCCAGAGGTGGGCAGAAAGTAGATTTAGATCTGCTAGTAGATTTCTTGGTGATCTACAATAGAACAGCAAGGATTTCTGACTCCCAGTTCTTGTTTAACAAAAGGAAAAACACAGTGACTCTTGCCACTCTAAATTATGCTGATAAAATAAAGTTTGGCTTCACAGGAAATTCATTTTTGTCAGCACAGAATTCTTTAATTCAGTATATCTGTTACACCATCTTCTAATAAGTGGCTCCCATAGTTCCGTTTAAAAATCAAAATAATCTTCTGAAATCTGCCCACCCCTGGTGTAGGCTGCTGTTTCCATTTTAATGAAAACAGGTGATTTTATAAGGCATAAAATCACAGGCATTCTTTTTTTTTCTTTAAATGTGCTGTTTGTTATGCCCATAAATATTACTGCATGCTCCCCTGTATTTTGTAACGTTTGGTTTATGCAGGAATATGCTGAATTTCAGTATCGGAGGAGACACCGGCAGCGGCGCCGCGGAGACATGCACAGCCTGCTTAGTAATGCTCCGGACCCTGAGGACCCCAGTGAGAGCACCCTAGGTCAGGTTTGGCATAGAACAACTTGGTTCCCCTTCTAGCTAGAGCCAACCATGTACGAACTTTGGCCCTCCAGATGTTTTGGACTTCAACTCCCACAATTCCTAACAGCCCACCTACTATTAGAAATTGTGGGTGTTGAAGTCCAAACCACCTGGAGGGCCAAAGTTTTCCCACACATCCCTCATTTCACATAATAATTCCAATAGATGTATAAGTTAATGGAGTTTCTTTAAAGCCAAGAACCTGTTATTGTTTGATCAAAAACAAAAATAACAAACAGGGAGGAAAATTACCATATTTAGCGTATCAGAACATAAACTGGAGACATTTTTACATGTTTGGGGCTACTTCAGAACAAGTGCTTAAATCTTGAGATCTTTAGGATGAAATAAAATATTTTGAGGGGAAAATATACCACGTAGTATTGAAATAATAAAAGATGGTTGTGGGAATTAGCAAAGTAATTGAGAATACAAAGGGCAATGTAGCAATCTCTGTGATTCTTACCTGGAATTCCATTGCATTTAAAGAATGAAGCTTACATTTTTCCAAAATATAAAAAGATGTGTCCAGAAAAAAAGTTATGTAAACTAGGTTCCTGCTTGCAGAATATGCAGAAGAGCGGATAAGCAGCTCTTCTCTATTTTCACACAAGAAGAGTATCTTCACTTTGAGGAGATGTTTTGAGTTCTGTTCTGAAGTGCTTATGTTAGTACTCTGAAAACAACCTTATATCAGACTGTTTCCATTTCTGATCCAATACTGTGTATTCTGGCAGTGGCTTTTGAGGCGCTCAGGCTGAAGTCTTCCACATTACCTAAAATGACCTGAGGAATACGTATTTACCATGAACCTAGTCAGTAGGTTTAAAATATGAATCATGCCACAGGGAATATGCCTAGGAGTGTTCTGACAGTTAACAACAAACATGTTTGATGCAGAAATGCTTAAAACATATCCAGTGTCACAAGAAGTACATTGGCTGTTCCACATTTTCTTCGGTATTTTCAGGTCATTTGCTAGTCCATGGCAAGATGACTTTTAAGATGAAAGAAGCAAAAAATAAAGAAACCAAACCCCTATGGATTTAAAAGGAAGGGGGTATACATTTTCTGGATTAAACAAGAAGTCAATTTTTCAAATTGATTTTTAATACAAGTTCCTTGTTGTTGAACAGAAACCCAAGAAGCTGGCAGTAGTAACAGAAGGCATGGAAATTCCATGGTGAGTTCAGCTTCCATGAGTATTCTTCACAGCTCTTCTCTTCACGACTATACTCCTGTTAGTCATTCTGAAAACCAAGATTCTTTGCAGGTATATGCTTTTCTTCCTTCCTTCCTCCCTTTTCTTTGATGCGCTGTCTCTTCACCTTGCATGCCTCTGCTTTCTATATTCTATATTTTGGCTGCTGAGAGTTGAAGATCTAGATACCTTGATTCAAAACTGGTTTAAGGACATAGGAGATCCCTGGTATCTTTCCATAGAAATATTAGGAAATAAATGTGTGTTTCTTTCACTAGAACTCAATCTCATTAATTTGTATAGATCAGTTTTCCACAGCAGCATTTTTTGGATTTTATTCTGACAATTAGAGTCTATTTAATACATTTTGGCAGCTAGACTCTAAATCAGGCCTGCACAACCTGCGGCCCTCCACGTGTTTGGGACTCCTACTCCCAGAAGCCCTAGCCAGTTTGTCCAATGGTCAGGAATTCTGGGAGCTGAAGTCCAAATAATAATAATAATAATAATAATAATAATAATACAAGCTAACAAAATCAAACTTTTTCTAATAATTAGACATGAGAGTAGCACAGTTTAAATCAATGTTTATGCTGATTTTAAATAGGTCTTTATTTTTTTTTTCTATCACATCAAATGAAATCAAATGGAAACCGCTTTGAGTCCCCCAGGGGTGAGAAAGGCGAGATATAAATACTGTAAATAAATAAATAAAAATTTAAATATGATGAATGATACATTACAGTGGACTGCTGTAAAGTCTGCACATTTCACATTTTTGTGTAACACAAGTATTTTTCATCAGATATAATTTTAGGTCATTCAGATCTGTGTTTATTTTTTGCCTATCACATGTAGTTTTTGCGATGCAGCTAATTGAATAATTAATTCATTTACACACTCATATCAATAACATCTAATTAACCACAAGCCAACAAGTATTTTTCACCAGATATGATTTTAGGATCATTCTTATAGAGTTTTTTGTGCTGCATTCAGATCTGTGTTTATTTTTAGATTCTATTGATATCACTGCGTAAATGCATTCATTATTCGATTAGCCTCATCGCAAAAACTACATGTAATAGAGAGAGAAAAAACACAGATCTGAATTCAATGCAAAAAAAAAAACCTCTATAGGAATGGTCTAAAATTATATCTAATGAAAAATATTTGTTGGCCTGTTGGCTTGTGTAGTAATATCATCATCAAATAATAAACTCTAATTGTCAGAATGAAACACTGATGTGGGAAACTACCCTCAACAAATCAATTAGATTATTAATTCAATAACTAGTTGAAGCAAAAAATAAGCATTATTTAAACATCTCTATGTACGCATAATTGAGTAGTAACTTAACTGAAAGTGTGTTTGATAAAAATTGCCACTGCATATAGACATTTGTTAATTTTTAATATTTCTCACAGGCTCTGAGTTCCTTGGATGAAGATGACCCAAACATCCTGCTTGCTATTCAGTTGTCATTGCAAGAATCTGGTTTGGTTATTGATGAGGAAACCAGAGACTTCCTGACCAATGAAGCTTCCTTGGGAGCAATTGGTACTTCTTTGCCTACAAGGTTGGACTCGGGTCCCATAAACATAGATAACCCAAGAGCAGCTCTGAGCAGCTCTGAACTTTTAGAACTTGGTGATAGTCTAATGAAGCTAAGTGCAGATAGTGATCCCTTTTCTGCCGACCATCTTAGTTCTCACACCTTCAGTGATGCAAGGAGTGGCTTGTACTCAACGTCTAGCGAAGCTGACTCAAGTAGCCAAGACCCCAATATAAACGAAAACCTCCTTGGGAACATAATGGCCTGGTTCCACGACATGAATCCTCAGAGTATTGCACTAATCCCTTCTGCAAGTACAGAAACAGATGAGGATTCACAGCAACCCAGTACTGAAGAAGGGTCAGTGGAGCAACCCCATCTTCCAGATCTGAGGCAGGATCCTCTGGAGGAACATGCGCTTTTTGAAGACGCGCTCAAAAACGAAGGCAGGGGCACCCAAACCGAAGAGGGCACCGCTGCTGCTGTTGGGGACCTTGTTACCGGAGAAGCTTTACCACAAAGTGGGGACACAGGTAGTGAGGCGGCCGGCCAAGCCGACGCTTCAGGAGATGTTTCAAGTCAGACATCTCAGACCTTGCCTGAATGGACTGAACACTCACATTTGGTGTGATCACAAAGAAGTCTGAACATAGGATTACGGTTATGGAGCCAGAATGGCTAGGCAGTGTCCAGTGGTACATGACGTGGAGTAAGTGTCCTGAAGACTATGGTCCATGTTAGCAGAGCTTGGTTGTTTGCCAGTGGTCTCGAGAGATGAAATAAGTAGGAATTCCCCTGAAGTTCTTTCTGGTGGTTTTTGTGAACTTTTCAGGGAATTTCCATTACATTTGGCAGTAAGTGTCTTGCTTGCATTGAAGAGAGAGGAATGATCTGTTCTCCACATGTCTAATACAATGCAGCATCTATTTAGCCTTAGACTGGCGATCCTTAACTTGAAAGTATGGATTAAAGGCTTACTGAGACTAATTTGGGTTATTGGTCATAATAAAACATTTTCTCTTCCCCCTTTATTTGAATTGTATTTTGACAAAACAAAGTTTGGCAGTGTATATTAACACCTTGCTTTTCCACAGCATTTCCCTAACTAATCTTGATCTTGCTGAGGTATGTAATACTTCTTTCTATTGCTGCTTGACAACCAAGAAATGGGTAGTCTTTTCTAAACAAAACCAACTTTTTAATGTCTATTTACAGTAAGGCCCCATCTACACTGCCATATAATGCAGTTTGAACTTCATTACATGATCAGTGTAGACTCATATAATGCAGATTGAACTGCATTGAACTAGGTTATATGAGTCTGTATTGCTCTATAATCCACTTCAATCTGCATTATAATGGCAGTGTAGATGGGGGGCCTAAGATGTGCCAAACTGTGAATAGCAAACCAATTTCAACAACAGTACAAAAGTATGCAGTATTGCTCTTGTAAATCTACCCATGATTGTTAATGACGGAAAGACCACTTGAAAGAATTGTTTTTTTCCCCGAATTTAACTGGCATTTATTGCCATGGTGACTGCATTAACATAAGGTACAGGTTAAGTTAATTAAGCTCAATTCCACTGTAAAGAACAGTTATTTTAAACGGTTGATTAGCAGCACATATGCTGTACAGAAAGACACTTTAATGGAAGTGCAATCGTAGTTGTTTTCATAATTAACAATACATCCTCTGCACTAATAGTGCAATTAGTAATGGTAACATTTTATAAAGATGTTTGATTTTTTTAGTTAAGAGGCAGTCCCACAAGAAAGGTTTAATAATAAAACATATTACATGCAACACGTTACTGTGCCTTTGCCTAACCCAAATTAATAGTTGCCACAGTTTAAATGAGTTATAGTTATCTGTTCTGGAGTTTACTATGCTATGAATTGCAAAAACCTCCATAAAAACCACTCATGGCCTTGCCTTTCCAATTAATTATTACAAAGGGTACAATCCTTTCCCATCTAGGTGCATTGCTCACCCATAGAAGGAACCCATTTGGCTCGGTTGAGTCTTCTTCCCCCAACCCCAGCTTAGCATGCAAGGGCCGTGTGCCTCCCATATTTTTATCCTGCCCTCCTGCACTTCTCAGCCAAATTACTTGAGAAGTAACTTGGTTCAATAGAGCAGGAATGGTAGGAATAGGACAAGTGCACACACTGAGCAGAAGGATTGAAACAGGGCTTTAAAAAGGATCCCTTTGTATGCAGATCCCTCTGTATGAAGCTGCTGTGTCCACTGTCCACCTAGGGAAGTGTTGTATCCCAGATGTTCAAAGTTTTATATAAAGGAACAAAACACTACTGTGTGTTCTTTCAATTGCACAACGTCTGTTTGGTGTATGGTTGCTGTTTCATGTAAAAAAATAAAGAAGAAACCCCATCCTTAGTGGTGTCCTACTGTAAAGAAAATTCTTGTTGAGACGGGCTTCAAAGTGTCAAACCTCATTGTAATTTACAGTGATGTAATTTTAACTAGAAGAAATTGTTCGGATTACTGTTTTGCTCACATGTAATCAAAGCCTAGGGTGTCACAAGCAAAATAAGTGAAATGCTCCATTTTTATGTTTAACTTGATATGAGAGATCTGCTGACGTCTGAAATAAAGGTTTCTCACTACTGACTATGTACAGTTAAGTATTATGATGGCAAATAAGGTTGTATGTATATTGATTAATGTGAGTTACAAGAAAAAAAGTGTTACTCCTTTTCATTTAACAATTACTATTGGAATCTCGCAGACCCTGCAGCTCATAATACTAAATAACTACATATTAATTATTTACTCAAAAAAAATCAGAAGAAAATAAGTTTCTCCTGGACATTTCTTTAGAAAGAATAGTCTGCTGCTCCATTACTGTATTCTGTAGATCCATTACATTTTCTAGCTTAGCTCCTGATTACCCTGTCCTGAAAGTATTGATGCCGAATTCCTCTTTTCCAGACTCGGAAAATTATCTATTTAAACATTTGTTTGGGATATAATCCTTGAAACCTAAAATTGGTCTTAAAAATTCTGTCCTCCTTAATTGGTCTTTTACTTTAATTTGAAATGCACATACAATTTCCTTAAGTTTTCATTTCTAAGTAGGATGATTCTCACACACATTTTGTGTAGTGCATTAAGATGTCTTGCAAAGTTAAGAAAAGATTTGTATGAGTGCTCTCTGTGATGATAGTGAAGTCTGTGGGTTCTGGTTTTTCTGTAACTTGGTTTAGATTGTGCAGTATATTTCATAGTTTCTGTGTTAACTTTATTCTGAGCATGAAATTTAGCATATTAAATTTGTATTTTCCTGCTACATATTTAAAATTTAAGACCACCCCAGTTATTGAATTTACAATTCAGAAAGAAATTTTGGCAAGCCTATTTTATAAACCAGTTTAATTTTATAATGTAAAAAAGTACTCTAATCTTGAAAATGCTATTTGCACTTTCATAGTCTATACTTGATACATTCCCACTTTATATACAATAGAATATTACAACCATGTAGATGTTTGGCCAAATGAATGCTGTTAATAATATGTAAAATTCTTTGATTAAACATTTATTACTTAAACTAATTTTTAATCTGCCTCATTATTTGTCTATGATTTCAGCAAATCCTGTGTTAGTACAGAGAAGTAGTATAGGGAAGAAAATAGTGCTGTAACAGATGTGCTTTTTGAGATTTTTCATTTAATTGACTTTGTGAAATATATAACCAGATAATATGTAATCAGATTATCAGTCAAAACCAACATCATCAAAAGAAAATAACCCATGCCATCCTCAGAATAAAGAAGAAAGCAGTTGTGAGATATACTCAGCATATCATGCAATCAAGAGAAGTCAAGTGGTGTCATTGGTCCAGGGTGCTTTCATTAATGAGCATCATAAATAATCTAATAACTTTTTCCATCAATAAAGCATCCTTGATGCTACACCAACAATGATCTAGCCAGAGGATTCCTATCATGCCCCATGAAGACCATCACTGTTTACCCCTAGTTAAGCCCTTTTTAGTTACAGGGATTACTATTTCATGTACAGTTTTTGAGGGGTCAGTCTGATAGCTTCTTTGCATTTTAAGCCTCCATTGCCCTGCCCCATTAAGAATCCCCCAGGGGCAGAGCCATAGGCAAGGCACTTCTGGTTCTGGGAAGAGTCAGCCTTTTCGTGACTGGAAGGTGAAAAGAGAAAAAGGCTGGAAGGTCTTCAAACAGCATGTCCAGTCGGAGCCGTATGAGATGTATTCAAGTCCAGTCAGAGTTCAATATTGAGCCCGCCTTAGAGAAGGATGAACAACATACAAGAAAGAGACAATAAGAAGAAATAAAGATTCAAGAGCCTCAGTTCGGCCAGAACTGTGTCTATCTCCCAAAGACTTTATCTCTCCCCATAAAGACTGTGTAGTGAGACTCAGGAGGAGAAAGCATTTAAAATTCTTGTCAGTTAATAAATTCTTGTTTGATTCAACTAATCTCTGATCTGTTCCCTGTGCAACCAGCTCACCTTCCAAGTAACTAAGATAGTGTGGGGGGAGAACAATTCCTGTTTGCCTCTGTTTGTTTTTTTTGTTTGTTTGTTTGTTTTTTTGCCATTTCTAACCTGGTGGTTGCGATAAGAAAACATATTGATTTATGTTTATGTCCATGAGAAAAGTAAGAAAAGTAAAGGCATCAGCATTTGAAAGTATGAAGTGAACCCCGCAGTTCCTCAGCAAGTGCTTTGGTTGGTGACCCATTCTGAGCGTCAGTGCTATCAAAGCTGAACTGTTGTTATATGTTCCACAGAGCAGAAGTTCACGCGGACAATGTCCAGTTTCTATTTATAATGTACCAATGTGTGAAGATTTAATACAGTGGTGTGCTAGTTTGAAAACTTGAACATAAGCCAGAAATTGCCACTCTTCCACATACTCATAATCACAGAATTTTAAAACCCTCTAAACCAGGAGTCTCAAACTCATTTTCATTGAGGGCCACATCAATCTCATGTTTGCCTTCAAAGGGGTGTTGAATCCATGGATGGAGAATCAGTGGATACAGAGGGCCAGTTAGAATTTTTTTATGTAGGGGTCAGTGCTCTCTAGTTTTATTTAGTTTGACTCTGCAGATGTTATTGAATGACTACTCCCATCACTTTTGATTATCCACCATGAAGTCTGGGGATAATGGGAATTGCAGTCCAACAGTACTTGTGGCTCTGAGGTGGGGAAAAGTTAAAGTACATTTTTAAGTCAGGCATCATATCCAGAAACCTTATATCTAAATGCAAACCTCACTACCCTGACCACGCAGAACAAACTGCAGCCTTCCAGATGTTACTGTATCACAACTTCGATCAGCTCTAGTGATATCTAATGATTAGGAATACAGGAGATGCAGTCCAGCATCTGGAAGGCCACGCAAAATGACATGACAGGCCGGATTTAGCCCACAGGCCTTGAGTTTGACACATTTGGTCCAAACAGTAACTTAAAAAGAAGTTAAGATCTAGATGTCTCTGCTCTTGAAAAATATCTATTATTCATCGGCACCAGGCCTACCCAACCTGTGGCCCCCCAGGTGTTTAGGGCTCCAACACCCAGAAACCCTAACCAGTTTGTCCAATGAACAGGAATTCTGGGAGCTGAAATCTAAAAGACCCAGAAGACCACAGGTTGCACAGGCCTGCTCTACATCGAAGCACTTACTATGGATGCCCTCCATCACCATTATTGTTTGCAACAGTGCTTTAGCCTCTGGTGAGTTGCATCAGAGAAAATCCTGAAATAAAAGGCTCTGTAATCAATACACTAAGGAATAAAGTAGTCTTTATACAGATAATATTTAGCTCTTTCTGGTCAACCCTGATAAATTAGACACACGTCATTGAGATGCTAGTCAAATTTGACAAATACACAGGCATCAACACAAATTATCAAAAATAAATGTTTTATCTGAATATAATACATTAGAAATAGAAATAAAGGTACATTGCAGGGTGCATAATATCATCTCACCGTAGTGTTTTTGTAACTAGCCAATTTCTCATGTTATAATGGTTTATTTTGTTTCCCTAGAAGTTAATTTCTCATTTTTGTTCATGCAACATCTATAGCAATCCTTTTTATTGGGTCAACATACTTTTCACTTCAAAAAACCAACAAATTTCAGTACAAACAAACACGTATTGATAATGTCGATGTAGACGTTCAGTACCGCAAAAATGTAGTCATTAGGCTCCAGGCGGTAGTGGTGCTTCTTTCCCAGCATTAGTTGTGTATCCACCAACAGATACTTTAACAAAAAAAGAAGTACTATGTGTTATTTTTTATTAAACAAGTTATTTATTTTGAAAGCAATTATTTTGCACAAACAGTCCGTCTTGTTTCTCAACATCTTCATCATTTTTCCTTATAGAGTGTTTTTTTATATTATCTAGAACCTTTTTTTCTTGATCTTTTTTATTCCCAGAGAGGCCTATCAAATAATTTTCAAGTCTCAGGAAACTCCTGCATAAAAATACATATTTATGGCTCAAAAACCTCAAGCTTTTTCTCCCAATCATGGTCTTAATATGAATCGCCAAGGTTCCAAGGAACTCTGGTTAAGAAACCCTGGTTTCAATTAAAGCAGTGTTTCTCAACCTGGGGGTCGGGATGCCTGGGGAGGGTCATGAGGGGTTTCAGAGGGGTCGCTAAAGATAAACAGAAAACATATTTCTGATGGTCTTAGGAATCCCTTTGGCATAGTCGTTTGGGTTCACATTGCTCTCTGGATGTAGGTGAATTACATCTCCCCTAAATCACTGTCAATTCATCCCAAATCCCTCCAGTATTTTCTGTTGGTCATGGGGGTTCTGTGTGGGAAGTTTGGCCCAATTCTATCGTTGCTGGAGTTCAGAATGCTCTTTGATTGTAGGTGAACTTTAAATCCTAGCAACTACAACTCCCAAATGTCAAGGTCTATTTTCCCCAAACTCCACCGGTGTTCACATTTGGGCATATCGAGCATTCGTGCCAAGTTTGGTGCAGATCCATCATGGTTTGAGTCCACAGTGCTCTCTGGATGTCGGTGAACTATAACTCCAAAACTCAAGGTGAATGCCCACCAAACCTTTCCAGTATTTTCTGTTGGTCATGGGAGTTCTGTGTGCCAACTTTGATTCAATTCCATCATTGGTGGAGTTCAGAATGCTCTTTGGTTGTAGGTTACCTATAAATCCCAGCAGCTACAACTCCCAAATGACAAAAGTAATCCCCCCAACCCCATCAGTATTCAAAGTTGGGCGTATTGGATATTTGTGTCAAACTTGGTCCAGTTAATGAAAATACATCCTGTATATCAGTTAATACCATTACTCAATTTTATCAACAGGACAAACACAATCATGCATAGCCACTATTTCTTATCACATTGCCTGTGGATAAAAAAGCATATTTTTATTTCTCATGCAGAAACAGAAAGCATCTCAACAGATTCAGCCACAAGTTTTTTATGATGAAAACTTACTACGCTAAAAAGTAGTGATCCAAAGGCACCATATATTATTCGTAGCCACTAGAAATAAGGAGTTTACAATTAGTAGCAAGCAAAATAAAACTAAAATGCCACAAAACTTATCAATATTCATGTATTCAACAGAAAAACTTGGAAATTACAGAAAAACTTGGAAATGTATGTTACTATGTTACAAATCATATATTTTAAAAAATATAAATGAATGGCTTTTGTCAGATATATTGTGTCCCCATATATTTAGTTTATGTATGTATATACAATTTATGTCTTTGTATCTCTTATAAGGTGTTGATGCATGAAATAGGTGCACATTAAATGTCTGGAAAGTTCTGCTCTATATGGTTTCAAACACAAATCTATTTTCTTACAGTACACAAAACCTTGATTATAACTGCGTTGGGTCCTGTTGGGTTCTGTTCTGGAAGTATAATATACCAATACTCTCATTTCTCCTATCATATTGATCATCTCTCTTTTCTGTCCTCTATAAAGAGACTGTTTCCTTGGAAGAAAGACTCTTCCTAGCTAGAACAAAGAGTCATTTCTCTATACACAGTCTTTCTCTTGTGTCTGCAGTGAACAGACACAGCTCTTTTTATAACAACAACAATAATGTTATTAAACAACTTTATTTTTGTACCCCACCTCCATCTCTCCGAAGGGACTCGGGGTGGCTTACATATGACACAAAGGGATCTGCAAACTCCTGTATGTTATTTATTTAACAGCTGTGGGTCCATGGACCATAATAAAGTTTTGTGGTTGTTGTATATGACACAAAGTACCTAAAACAATGCATAAAATGAACACAGTACAATACAAAAAAGTAAAACCAACAGCATATAAAACAACAATTTAAAACTCAGAACGACGCCTAATAACGTATGGTAACAACTGCTGTAAAACATGACCATTCCCAGACAAGGTAATGGGGTAGTGCAAATGTAGCTAGGGAACAAGGGCCACCACCGAGAGGGCCCTCTCCAGCAATTGTGACAGTGGTGGGACCATGAGGAGGGCTCCCCAGTATATTTTAACACTCAAGCAGGTTCATTGAGGGGGGGGGGATGCGGTCACCAAGATAGGCAGGGCCTGAACTGTTTAGGGCTTTATAGGTAATAACCTGCACTTTGAATTTGGACCGGAAACTTATCTGCAGCTTTGGGTCAGCCTTGCTTTTGCAGATCAGGCTGAAAGGAGGGATCTGTTTCCTCAGCTGGTGATCCCACAAATAGAATATTGATATCAAAACTAACAGCCACATTAAAATTTAATCTGTCAATCCTTGTTTCAAAGTCACTTAAATTGGTTGTAACAACTATATCTTATGGTTCATTAATTAATTCATAGAATTTCTATGCCATTCTTCAGTCACAAAGGCTTTGAGTGGCTTACAAATTGTTAATTTGACAATTGCCAACCCTCAGGTTTACAATTTGAATAAGAAAATGGCTACTGGGGATTAAATCCAGTAGATACTGCAGTTTCCCTTCCGAGGCCTTCCACACAGCCCTATTATCCAGAATATCATGGCAGAAAATCCCACATTATCTGAGTGTGGACTCAGATTACCCAGTTCAAAGCAGATATTGTGGGATTTTCTGCCTTGATATTTTAGGATATAGGACTGGGTGGAAGGGCCCTCCTTCTGTGGACAGGGTACTGGCAGTTGGGATATAGGGAGGGCCTCTCATCTTCTCCTGGACATTGTCATGGTAGCTACAATCTACACAAGGTAATTTGGGAGGTGAAGGAAAACAACACAAGCAGGAATGCCTTAGACTTTTTCTGAAACTTAAGTAAGAGTGGAGCCAATCTGGAAAAAGCAAAATGAAACAAACTTGGAGAGAGTGGAGGTACTTAAATACAAACTAATCATCTCCTCCAGTCAAAGATAAATGGTCTTAACTTACCATTGATTGCAGGATGGCAGCAAGAACTCCAAAAATGGCTAATACAAAACCCAAAATGAACAAGACTCCAGATGTAATGGTAAGGTCCCACTAAAAAGAAAAAAAAAGACTGAAATCAAAATCTCCTATTTATAAGAATAACAGTATCAAAATATTACAGATCCATGGAAGGGAAAGACCTCCACCATCCCACAATACACCAAGACATCTCCTCTTTTGTTTCACCACCTGAAAGACACACACACAATATATTCCCTGACAAGTTTGTTTCCAAAGCAATGTTGTTTATAAACGCACTCTCCTCTGCCACCCAACTAAATACTTTCAAAGAATATTTTCAAACTGTGACAATATATGGATGGAGATTAGACAGACTGCATGCTTGGCCTAAAATGCAAACCTGAGATAACACCTGCATTGTTGTTCAGTGCAAGTATGACACTGTTAAATCTATTAAGACTATGTTGTTACTATGCTATGGTCTGGCCTGAATTCTTCCAATTTTCCAATCCCACTAGTTAGACCACGACTCTTCAACCTGTAGGCCAGTGGTTCCCAAACTTATTTGGCCTACCGCCCCCTTACCAGAAAAAATATTACTCAGTGCCCCCTGGAAATTATTTTTTTAAAGTTTAATAGCAATTAAACAGAAAGATATATGTATTAATGTTTCTACCTTTTTCGTAAAATATAGTAAAGAAAGGTGTAAATTAGAAACATTGAAGTTTGAAATTATGAAACTATTTATTAAACTCAGAATAGAAAGGTAATACAAAAAAAGTTAAAATTCAAAATCATCTTAATGAGAAGGATGAACCTGGTATGCTGCTACCAATTTAGTAATCCTCGGCTCTATTTTTGTCTGCAGTAATCTTAAGAGGGGCCGACCAAGGGCAAGATGGATGGATGGCATCCTTGAAGTGACTGGACTGACCTTGAGGGAGCTGGGGGTGGTAACGGCCGACAGGGAGCTCTGGCGTAGGCTGGTCCATGAGGTCACGAAGAGTCGGAGACGACTGAACGAATGAACAACAACAATCTTAAATCACCGTGATTGACTATTTGCAATAGTTTTCTTTTATTGTTAATAAATTGGTTACCGCACTGAATCCACGTTCCACTAAATATGATGAAGGAAATGCAATAAAGAACTTTTGAATTACAGCCCATAATTCAGGATAAGCCGTAGGGATCTCCTTTTGCAGCCAGAATTGTTGGTAGCCGCTTTTGAATTTAAATTTCAATTCATCATTTGTAGTTACTTCCATCAGTTCTTCTTGTAACTGTGAAGATTCTTCAGTGTTTGCACTTGAAAAGGGATCCAAAATCCAATCAGGTATGTTCATTTTCAAAATATCATCAAATTGTTGATTAAAATCTGAATGGAGAGCATCCAAATGCTCACAATAACAAAGTATGTGTTCATCTTTTTTTCTGCTCCTGATAGATTTGGGAACTGGCTTAATTCCCCTCGTCCAAAATTTCATTTGTACAGAAGAAGTTTTATCACAAATGCAGAAATAATAGATTTTGTTTTTATTAAATTCAGTTCATCACCTTGAAGCTGAAGATTGCTTTCATTAAATTTTTGAAACAAGTCGGTCAAGTAAGCGATGTAACTTTGGATTGAATTAAATTGGATTGTAAAGCACCATTTTTATTTTTCAAGAACTCCAGCACTGAGTTAAACAGCTTATAAAACCTTTGACACCCTTTGACAACCAATGAACTTATGTATGAAGCAGCAAACGATTAAGTTCTTCATCCTTTTCAATACAAAGCTGTTTAAATAATCTGTCATTCAATGGTTTGCTTCTGATTGTGTTGATAAATTTAATTACATATTGTAATGAATTATGTAGGCATGCATTTAAATTTTTGGCAACTAGATGTTGACGACGAAGGATACAGTGTACTGTGAATGCATTCGCCACCTGCTTTTTTAAATATGCAAGGAAACCCCTGTAGCGTCCTAGCATCACTGGAGCACCATCTGTGGCTACTGATAAGATGTTACTTAGAGGTATTTCTTTTTCTTTAAAAGACTCATCCAGTGCATGAAATATTAATTCTCCTTTAGCATCAGTTTGCAAATATTTAGCAAATAATAATTCTTGGCAATTTTGTTCCTTTGTGAACCGCACGTATGCTAAAAGTAAAGCTTCATTTCCTAACAAAGTTGACTCATCAAGTTGAATAGAAAACCGAGATGGTTTTAAATAGCCACACAATGAATCTTCAACATCTTGAGCCATTTCATCAATTCTTCTTTGCATTGTATTATTGCTCAATGAAATTTTCTTGATAATATCAGATGCTGGCTTGTGTAGCACAGTATGTATTACTTCACTTATAGCCAGTATAATTAGTTCTTCGCCAATAGTATGGGGTTTTCCTGATTTGGCAATCATTAATGAAATATTGTAAGAAGCAAGCAAGCCATCGCCATCTTGTGTGGTTGCAGTTGAAAAGAGTTTTGCCAGTGTCGGTTGTTTGATACATTTTGCTTTTAGTGTTCGAAAATAAGATAAATCCTTATCTTTTTTTTATCAGCATGAATTTTAGTCAAATATTCTTGTAGTCTGGAAGGCTTCATAGCTTTGTTTGATAAAACATTCTGGCAAATCAGGCACATTGGTAATGTATTGTTTACAGGCGACTCAATAAAGCCATATTTCAAATATTTGATATTATATTGTCTAGATTTTTTCTTTGGTTGAGCCATTATTATCTGTAGAAAAAATAAAAATTTTATGGAGGTATTTTTAATTATTTTGTAATTTTTTGAAATATTTTTGTAAAAAAACTAAAATAAATACTAATGAAATAAATAAACATAGTATTAACTATAAAGTGCATATAATTATTACAAAATAAATAAATAATACTCACCAATTATAGTAGCACTATTTGTTAGTTAACTTTAACTTGTCACAATCACAACAATCTAACTTAGAGTTTTATTATGCCGTAATTTTCCCGTAATAATTATGGGAAATCTCCTGATTCATAGCGTGCTCCAAAATCTGCTGGTAGTACTACCACTGCTGTTCCAGGCTTTGGCCTTGCGATCGACCAATTGCATGAGTGGCAGTTGCCCACAGCAATGCTCGTAGTGCTCACGTGTTTTGGAATGGCAATTTAGTGGCACCACGTAAACAGTAGCAGTGCGCAATTGCACATACCTCAATGCAAATGAGGGAGTATGCAGGAATCGAGCCAACGTCCAGTATGTTGTTCAAAGAAAAATTAAGTGTTATGAGTGGAATACATAAATCAATTTTTCTAAATCTTCTTTCTTTTATGCTTTCACTGCCCCCTTACAGTTATTCATCGCCCCCAAATGCACCTGTGGCCATCACCGCCCCCCTGGATCGCTGCAGTGCCCACCAGGGGGCGGTAGCACCCACTTTGAGAATCACTGCTGTAGGCCTTCAGGTATTTGTGCCTCCAACTATCAGAAGCCCTAGCCTGCTTATTTCATGGTTAGGAATTCTGGGAGCTGAAGTCCAAAATACATGGAGGGCCACAGGTTGAAGAGGCCTTAAAGCCATGCCCCACCTCCAATTACCATCTCTAATTGTTATCCAGATCAGGTTTGGATGAGAATCTGCAGTAAATGTTATAAATATACTCAAACCACTACATTACACTACCTCTATTTAGGAGACTGAGTATATCTAACAGTAACAATATCACATTAGCATTCTAAAGTGGAAGTGTCCGCTTTGCTATCGCCCACTTTGCTCCTGCAGAATTCTGGGAAATGTAGATTAGGAAAGCTGCAGACTTCTCTGGCTGAGAATTCCAAAGGTCCCACTCTAAACTACATTTCCCAGAATTCTGCAGAAGTAAAGTAGGCAATAAAGCTAGCAGCTCTGCTTTAAAATGCAAGTGTGATATTGTAACCATTGATATCTCAAATGTTTATACAAGACATTTAACCCCAGACTGCTTACCTTTGACTGAAATGCAAAAATAGAAAATCCAAACATGATCACTGCAGTGGCACCGACAGCCCACATCACTGCTTCTGCATCAAAGAAACTAAAACCCAAGGATAGATAAATGTTTCTGTGACACGTAATTATAACAGTGCAGTCAAACAAATCATTTATTAAGAACTTACGCAGCAATTGATCCAAGTAAGGTACCTTCAAGAACTGTCTAAAAGTAAAAACAGAATGAATTACAAATTGGAAACATTAAAGTCTTACTTGTGGATTCTTATCAGTATGTTGTAGAAGGCTCTTTTGGCACTTATTCCTGAAAGAGGAAGTATATCTTCCAACCTAGAAGGAACTCTGACAGCACTCTTTAGTGTACTGAATCTCTATTATTTTACTATTTTCCAAACAACAAATTTAAGTTATCAATGAGAGTTCTGCCAACACAATTTTTTCAAGATTCTAAATAGTTTCTAGCTGGAGATTAAATTCTCCATCAGGCCATTCACAAAACACTTTGTTTCATACAATAATTACAGCTAACCAAACTGCACTAATGGACTGCATGAGCCTATTCTAGTCCAGAAAGTGATTGTTTTGTAAAAGAAAAGGAAAAAAAAGTGAATGGATTTCAATTTATTTAAAGGCAATTTACTTCCTATAAGGACAGCAGAGTGTGGAGAAAAGGACATTCTGAAAGAACCACAGACCACCCTCCCCCCCCCAAAGATTTATAGTTTACCAACAGATCTGAAATAAATATATGATTTTCCTTTTTTTAAAATACCCTTTCCAGATTTGTGATAGTTCAAAGCATCAGAAGATCAAGACCGCCAGAAACCTCTAAATTCTAAACTTTTAATAAATTGCATTTATTCTTCATGACTTTATATATAAAACTTGTATCTTTCCATGGACTGTATCTATTTCATATATATTCCAGCCATCAGACTGGAAAAAATCAACTTATATCCCCATACCAAAAAAGGGAAATGCGAAAGACTGCTCAAACTTCCGTACAGTGGCCCTTATTTCTCATGCCAGTAAGGTAATGCTCAAGATCCTGCAAGGAAGACTCCAGCAATACATGGAGCGAGAGTTGCCAGATGTTCAAGCTGGGTTTAGAAAAGGTAGAGGAACGAGAGACCAAATTGCCAATATCCGCTGGATAATGGAGAAAAGCAGGGAGTTTCAGAAAAACATCTACTTCTGCTTCATTGACTATTCTAAAGCCTTTGACTGTGTGGATCATAATAAATTGTGGCAAGTTCTTGGTGGGATGGGCATACCAAGCCACCTTGTCTCTCTCCTGAGGAATCTGTACAAGGACCAAGAAGCAACAGTAAGAACTGACCACGGAACAACAGACTGGTTCAAGATTGGGAAAGGCGTACGGCAAGGCTGCATCCTCTCACCCAACCTTTTTAACTTGTATGCAGAACACATCATGCGATGTGTGGGGCTTGATGAATGCAAAGCTGGGGTGAAAATTGCTGGAAGAAACATTAACAACCTCAGATATGCAGATGACACCACTCTGATGGCCGAAAGCGAGGAGGAGCTGAGGAGCCTTCTAATCAAGGGGAAAGAAGAAAGCGCAAAAGCTGGGTTGCAGCTAAACGTCAAAAAAACCAAGATTATGGCAACAAGAATGATTGACAACTGGAAAATAGAGGGAGAAACCGTGGAGGCCGTGACAGACTTTGTATTTCTAGGTGCAAAGATTACTGCAGATGCAGACTGTGGCCAGGAAATCAGAAGACGCTTACTTCTTGGGAGGAGAGCAATGTCCAGTCTCGATAAAATAGTAAAGAGTAGAGACATCAGACTGGCAACAAAGATCCGCCTAGTCAAAGCCATGGTATTCCCTGTAGTCACCTACGGATGTGAGAGCTGGACCTTAGGGAAGGCTGAGCGAAGGAAGATCGATGCTTTTGAGCTGTGGTGCTGGAGGAAAGTGCTGAGAGTGCCTTGGACTGCGAGAAGATCCAACCAGTCCATCCTCCAGGAAATAAAGCCCGACTGCTCACTGGAGGGAAAGATACTAGAGACAAAGTTGAAGTACTTTGGCCACATCATGAGGAGACAGGAAAGCCTAGAGAAGACAATTATGCTGGGGAAAGTGGAAGGCAAAAGGAAGAGGGGCCGACCAAGGGCAAGATGGATGGATGGCATCCTTGAAGTGACTGGACTGACCTTGAGGGAGCTGGGGGTGGTAACGGCCGACAGGGAGCTCTGGCGTAGGCTGGTCCATGAGGTCACGAAGAGTCGGAGACGACTGAACGAATGAACAACAATATATATATATTAGTATATATATTGTATAAACTTCATTATAAAATGTAGCAATATGTGGCCTACAGACATTCACCTTTTTGTAACCCTGCGGAGAGATTTCCTGAGCAGGAAGGATGGGCAAATCCCTCTGGTTATTTCCCAAGCTGAGATAATCAAGCCTATTGCTTATGTATATGCAGAGACGGGTGACTTTGCTGTCAGCCCAGATAAACCCAAACCTGTTTGTCTAGCTACATGGTTCACTTGAAGCTCAGAGATTGCTACCTGTAGAAACAGAGGCTTAGACTATGGGCATGTGTTAAACCTCTTCATTAACACCCAAGCCTTTGATTCCCCAAGATCATCACCTTTTGTTTCAGGAGCCCTGCATCTTTGCTTTCTGAAGCTCTTATCTTTGTTTGGCACAGAACTAGGCACTTCAGCTCACCAGAAGCTCATCAACATATTTTTACCATTTGTTTTTCCTGGACCTTGCCTTCCCAGGGGGCATCTCTGCAGCTGACTGGTCCTTCATTCTCCATCCCAGCCAATCCCAGCATAGATCCTAGCGAGTCTCTTTTCCGGCCAATCAGGGGAGGGAGTGGGAAGTCTGAATAGCTGTATATTGAATGTCTTGTATTTTTCTGTATTCTTATGCTTGTACATTTGTAGCAATCTTCTGTACTTGCATCCTTTTTGGCCAAATCATAATAAACCTCTGTGGCTTGTCTTCAACTTGATGAGTTGGTTTGTCCTGGCCTATCTGGTTTAGCATACGCTCACTAGGCATGGATTCTCTTATCCATGGTCCGAATTAATCACAATATGAAAATTGTCATAAACGACCCTACAGAACATATAACACTGAGAGAAGTAAGTTGGTAGTCTTCACTTTCATAATCTACAATACTTTCCCATACTACAGAACATACAGTACTGATGGATGTTCACAATGCTCATTTCAACTTGACATTTGGCAGAAATTTGGCAGAAAGGTCCAATTTATTTCCAGACTTGAAATAAATTACTTCACTGAGAGAAGTAAGTTGGTAGCCTTCACTTTCATAATCTACAATACTTTCCCATACTACAGAACATACAGTACTGATGGATGTTCACAGTGCTCATTTCAACTTGACATTTGGCAGAAATTTGGGCAGAAAGATCCAATTTATTTCCAGACTTGAGGCACTTCTTAGAGGGAAAACAGCTAGACAATTAATATATCTCTGCTGCATATGAAGTTGAGTACTTATAACAGTGATTAGTAAAATTAGCTTTCCTAACCTGAACATTATTTTGAACGAATACTTACAAACATTGATAACAAAATTATATTAAGTGGGAATCTTCTGCGGGCCTGATCACAACAGGCTAAAGCAATAGCCAGTATCAAGATTGCTGGTCTAAAAAAGAAAAAGAAAAAAAGGGGGGGGGGAAGAGGGGGAAAGCAATAATTACAACCTAAGTTGTTAGAAGTGTTGACAAAATGTGTGGTTTACTTTCATATGTGGTGCAACTATCAACCAGAAAGAAAATGTAATGATTGGAAAAGTACTATAATATACTTGGAGACATCCTGTTTCATCCTGGCCTGTACTGATTTCATGTATCAAAAAGACAGCTAACATCTTATTTAAAAATCACAACTGGACCTGATATATTCATTTAATATATTAATTATACCATTCTTAGAACAATCATAGGATAAAATATCAGAAATGCTGTTAACTATTGAACTGACAAATTAAACACTGAATGATTGTGTTGAATATATGTTAGCTATAGTTACTTGTCTAATATCAAATGTGCAATTTTCTTTCACAGTATTAGAAATACTTTTCTTATTATATATTGATAATATATGTTAGTATAATATGAAATGGTAAGGAAAATTACTGATTTAACTGATAACTGATACTTACAAGAGGGCATAACAAAACCATGGCCGCCTACGTACCCATATTGTAAGGTATTTCCTAGGAGGGAAAAAGAGAAGTGGGAAAGGCAGAAAAATCTCTAATTTAGAGAGATGAGTACTATTTAATTTTTTTTCTATCTGTCCTAGCTCTTGAGTTCTGATGATACACCACAACATTCCCTACTGGTCTTATGTTCAAGCATTAACTAGCCCTGGCCCTACTTGTTGCTATGTGCCTCCAAGAGTTTCCAACTTATGGCAACCCTAAGGTGATCATGTCATGAGAGTTTATTGGTAAGATTATTCACAGGAGGGTTGCAGTTGTCTTTGCCTTTCTCTGAGGCTGAGAGAACACAACTTGACCAATGTCACCCAATGGGTTTCCATGGCCTAGTGAGGATTTGAACCCTGGTCTTCAGAGTCATAATTCAAAGCTCAAACTATTATGCTAAGCTAGCTCTGTGCAACTTTGTATAGCTTCTGAAATCAGGTGAGTTCAAGTTAATACGGTGGTACCTGATTCTATTTAGGAGCAAGGTCTGAGTTAAACATTTACTCGTACCTGTGCAGCCAAAGGAATCACGGCTTAAGTATTTGTGAATCTCATGGGCAGACCTCATTCTTCTTATCCTTATTAGGGGAGGGCAGATCCACATGGCACTGTTCTAATATATTACCCTGTTGATAAATGAACTGTGTCAGTTTAGGAAAGTGTGTCGGATTGTTTTTAACTGGATGTCTCAACTTTTAGGAAGGCTTTTGGATAATAGTGCCAATGAGTCAGGTTGCTACAAAGTGTTTCTAGTCTTCTTTGTTTATTCTGTTTGTTGTTTAAAGGAATCTCTGGCTAGGAAATGATCTTGTCTGAAATGCTACAGAGCTGATGTCAAAGTTGGAAATAGAAAGCAGGCTGGACCAATGGTCTGGCTTCCTGTGCTACTATGGTAAAAGACTTGTGTGATTTGGGATTAAGACTTTTACTCATTGAACTATTTGTCACAAAAAGCAGGAGGTAAACACACACATACACACTTATCACTTCTCTCAGGTTTAGTTAACTCATGTCTACTCGAGCAAGAATGGAAAGATGTCACCAATGGGGAACAGCCAGTCACTCTTCCAAAGTAATTAAAGCACTGGACATGGTCCTGGAGTGACTAAAGATGTTATCCTATGGGGTGGGGAGCGTCATATATAAGTGAAATTATGTCCCGTTGCCCCTGGTAGCGCAGCAGGTTAAACCACTTAGCTGCAGAACTTGCTGACCGAAAGGTTGGCAGTTTGAATCCAGGGACCAGGATGAGCTCCAGCTGTTAGCCCCAGCTTCTAACAACCTAGCAGTTCCAAAACATGCATATGTGAGTAAATCAATAGGTACCGCTCCAGCAGGAAGGTAACAGCGCTCCATTCAGCCATGCTGGCCACATGAGCTTGATGGTGTCTATGGACAATGCCAGCTCTTTGGCTTAGAAATGTAGATGAGCACTATCCCCAGTCAGAAACAACTAGACTTAATGTCAAGATGAAACCTTTACCTTACTAAATCCTGATGCATTAGAAATCAAATCGTATAATTTCTCAGAGCCCATCATACATTGTTCTTTCTTGCCTTTTCTCCTGAAATCATTGATTTTCGAATCTATCACAAGAGTGAGTGAGGTTCCCTCCCACTAAATTACAAAAATATCCCTTGGGGATAGACTTTCCCTTTGAATCCTGCTACTCCTGAGTAGACAGAAGTCATTGATCTGGGAAGAGAGACAAGCCTGGGGGATACAGGCTTTCCCTTCCAATCCTTGTACTCCTGAGGCATTGATCTGCACCACACACCCCCTTCTTTGGGCTCTTCTCTTTCCTGCCAATCTCATAAGAAATGTGTAGCACAATTCAAAAGCCATGATGACTATGATGGAGAAATGACAGTAAAAATAAAAACAAATTGGAGAGTGGTCCTAGGTCCAGTATTTGTCAACTTTCAGTATTTGCCATGATTGTATTACTTTTGAAAAATCACCTCAGAGCTACTAAATCTATATGTAGTGGCACAGGTTTTGCTTCTACTTCTGGAATTAAAGTACTAGAGAAGCATTCAAGCACTGCCCCAATAAATCAAACTTAGATGTACTTACCAGTAGATGAACATGCAGATTATACCAACAGTGAAGCTCAGATGAATTGTCAACATGAGATATATTTTCCTGAGGAAAGCTAGAGGAGCAGTACAAATATCACTCTATTTGTTCCCCAAATTATTATTTTTTTGTTTTGGACTTGGAAGATACAAAGAAAACAACAATGGACTTGAAATTATTGGGTAGCTATTACAATTACAGAGATTCTGATTCAGAATCACCCACCCCTAATTCATCTGGTGATCTTTATAAACACTTATTGCTGCACTTCAATTCTGTAATGTAACTTACTTAATGTAACTTCTTAACCCGTTCCAATCCAGACTAACAAGCCATGGTGTTTGAAGAATAAATGAAAAGAAGGTAAATTTAGATTATTCTTAATAAATCTTAATTGAATGGCTTGTGAAATCCCATGCCACAATTTGGCAGTTTTTGGACTCTGAATTACAAATCCTACCATCTTTAGCCATTAATCCAGTGGTTCCCAATCTTTTTTTTTACCAGGGACCACCACTTGGCCAGGGGCCACTTGAACAGGGACCACTTTGACCAAGGACCACTCTCCAACATTAGTACCAAAAGTGTTACGAATCATTTTTTGGTCAACTTTAGATTTGGTTTGGTTACTTGGGGTGCTGTTTCAGAGAAGTGTATTGGATAGACCACATCAGCTCTAGTTTCTGATATAGATCATATGCCATCCAGTAGTCGCCATCTGCTTGCCCTCGGGTTTTGCGAGATCAGTCACTCTTGTTGCAATGGTGTAGTAACAGTGAGGTCACAGACCATATTTTGGTTCTTGCGGACCACTGGTGGTCCGTGGACCACAGATTGGGAACAACTGCTTAATCAGACTGTAGAATTTGTAAAAGAGCCATTAACAAATGGGCTACCTCATAGCAAAAGTAACAACTAGACATTGCAAACCCCAAGATTCCCCACTCACCCCAAATTAACAATGTAGTAAATTGTTGAAACTTTGCAAAAATTTGTTAGAAAAATTCCTGCCATTACCTCTTCGGAGAGTTTTGTCTGAAAATGGTCCCTCATCATCTACAAATGTTACCATCTTTCTGCGCCTTAGATGAGCTGATCTTGTGCTTCTTGGCCGTCTTCCATGGGATGGAGAAGATCTTGCTGCTCTTACTCTTGTTGGAAACTGAACTGAAGTGTGTTCTTCCTGAGGTTTTTCTCCAGTATGTTGCTGATTGCTAATAGATGACAAATCTTCTTCCACAAAGATCTTAACTGAGCTTGTGACTTCTGGAGAATCCCCACCAGGATGTTGATACCTGATGTATACTATATCTCCAAGAAAACATATTGGCAGACTAGCCTCCATCTTGGATAAGTATTTTCCAGTTACGCCTTCAGATTAATCATAGAAAGGTATCAGGTCAGTCATTATTACAACTCAAACGCAAGCTCAACCATGAACATAATCCCTCCAAGTTCACAGGCCTTTGCTCTCACAGCCTTTTTTGAACTCATATCAACCCCAATATAGGGGATTATGGGGTTCATAGTTCAAAACAACTGGAAGCACCTAGGTTAGGTATGGTTGTTATAGTGGTGCTTGAAAACTGTAGCCTTAAAGCCAGAAAACCTTAAAACTAAGTAATGGTAAAGGGGAAGGAGAGGGAAGCAATCTCCCTTTAAACAGTACTCGGAATAGGAGGAGGCCTGAGAAAAAAAGAAACAACGAGGAAAATACAATTATAGCAAGGATAAAGAAATAATAATAATAATAATTTATTTTTGTGGTATTTGTATATAGCTGTTCTCAACCCTGAAGGGGACTCATGGCAGTTCACAGTGTTGGCAACAATTCAATACCATTGATAAAATACACTATAAAACATCAAAATTTACCCTTCCCTGATAAAACATTAAACCTTATTAAATACTTGCCGGCTTGAGGTGGGTCACAGCACAGTTAAAAACACACAAATACTATATAAAAATTCTACAAATACAAATTAAAATTCAGTTCATAAAAGATACAGATCAAAACATTTATGTAAAATACACATTAATCATACAGGACAGAGACCAAACTACATGACATGAGTTTAAAATTAATGCTTTCTACTTAAGATGAAATATAGTCAACTAAATACTATTACCAACAATAGCAATTTTATGCATATTAATACATGTTTTCATCTGTTTTCACCTCATAGCACTAATCGAAACTATTATTTTCTTATGAAATCTAGACTCTTTAAAACAGATTATTAAAATAAACGGAACTTTATTCCATTATCTATTTATAGCTCACAATCTTTGAGCTTATTTGGAAGCCAACACACCGGTTTGCCCTGGGATACCAGGTCGGTGTCGTTCAGTCCTGAGTTGGGCTGAAAATAGTCTGAGGACAAAAGTACTAAGTGGCATAAAGTTATGTTGTTAAAATGTTGCTGATATTTAAGTTTCTGTGAAGCTAAACAAGAATGTTGTAAGTTAAGGTTACTGGAACACTAAAAGCTGGACTTCCTAAGCAGAGAAGTCAGAATTGAAGTTATGAGCCTAACTAGAGGGCAATAAGAAAGCGTTCTTTACGGTATTTATTTAAAGATGCTCTACCTGGAGATCCTGCACTGAGCAGAGGATTAGACTATTCCATGCCCATTCTACTTTCACCATAACACCTGTTCATTCCCTCTAGAATACTTACCAATTGTTTTAATCTTGGATGATAATACCCATGCATTATTATCACTTTTCATTACGAGGATTCGGAAGCTAAAATTTACCTGGTAAGTAAAGGAAGAAAAAAACAGTAATCAAACTATAAGCACTTCCTGTTTAGATCAACAATACAGCCACAATCCATTCAACTATATTCATACAAGCTTTCTGGCCTCTCTAGAGATTACACATTGATTCTCACCAAATTTTAACAAATTATGTTTTGGGGACACTACTGTTGTAGGACTTACACTAAAAGTATGATTTATTTATTATTATTTTCTGTTTCTTTCTGGACAATTATGTCAAAGTTTTGCTTTGGATATAAGTATTATGAAACTGTATTTTAAATTTCAGCAGCAGGAAACTCTTATAATAATAGCATATTTGATTCTATGAAATATTATTAGCTGCTGAAACATCAAATTATTGTTTGCGATGGAATGCAGCTGCTGAAAACACAATCATAGTTAAAAACAGTGTAGAAGTCTCCTTCATAGACAAACCTAGTTCATTCCATGCAAACATGTTTTCTCAATATAGAAAAATAGCTTATATTTTATCATTCTAATATTTATCTATCTAGCTTTCAAAAACTATTAAACACAAACACAATATCCGAAAAATCTATCCATCATCTATTCATTTCTTTATTTGTATGCCAGCTCTCTCCCAGACTGGGACTGAAGGCAAAAAAGTAAAAAAATACAATAAAGGTAAAAAAATACAATAACAATGCATATGGTTACAACATACAAATTTAAACAGTATTTAAACACCTGGAATTAATCTTTAGTGTATCCACAGATGCAGTATATGGGGATTACAACTGTGTGTTTAAAATTCAACTTAAAAAAAGATTAAATACAGCACAGCACTGTAAGAAGTCTTTTACTTGTTAAAATCTATTTCCAAAGGCTTGCTGCAAAAGAAGGGTCTCAACCTACTTCTTAAAAGTCAACAGCAAAAGAGCTGTAAAGCAATGTTTTTGTTCTGCTCCACCTTGTGTGACTGTAGAGCAGAACACAACTCAGCATCTGTATGCTTGCCCACAATGCCCTGCCTCATGCAGGACATTGTGGGCAGGCATACAGATGCTGAGTTGTTTGTTCTAATTGCTTAAAGCTACAGACAATAGGCTTTTGCCTATTTATTGTCTAAAACTATTTAGCCGCTTCTTCTCCCTCTATTTTGTCAGCTTTATACAGCTTTATTCAATGCTTTTGACAAGAAATAAATAAAGCAAAAGAGTAATCCTAGCTTTCCTTGGGAGGGAGTTCTAAAGTATGGGAGTAACCACAGAAAATAGGTTTAAATCCTGATATGCAAATTTATTAACTAGAAAATGTTTTAGATCCTAGTTAAGTAAATCAGTTAAGATTGATATCTGATGCATTTATTGTTTACTTTCATTAGAAAATAAAGGAAATTTTTAAAGGGCAAAATGTTCCACAAGGAGCAAGTAGATGTTTGTATCTCTGAAACCCTCCTCAGGACATTTAGACAATCCCATAATAGCCTACTTCATAAGGTTGTGAGGGATTTAATAAATAAAACCATACAATTTTGATAAAATAAATAAAATTATTTCACTGAACACAGAACCAGTGCTATTAAACAACTATTTCTATTGTAAAATGGGTTAAACCCTTGTGCCAGCAGGACTGCTGACTGAAAGGTCGTGGTTAGAATCCGGGGAGTGGGGTGAGCTCCAGTCTGTCATCTCCAGCTTCCCGTGCAGGGACATGAAAGAAGCCTCCCACATGTAAAACATCCAGGCATTCTTACAGATGGCCAGTTCTCTAACACCAGAAGCGACTTGCAGTTTCTCAAGTTGCTCCTGGCATGAAAAAAAAATTGAACACAGAATCAGTGCTATTAAACAAAAATTTGTATTGTAAAGTAGAAGACCAAGCACTTTGTGATTAATTGAAAGTAATACAATTTAATGTATCTATTTCATACTTTAAAAGAATTTAGTGATTTAAATATTCCTTAAGAAAGAGTAGTCTTTGTTTAATGTCAATACTGAATTAATATTTAGTATATTCACTAGAATAATAGAATCATAGAATCAAAGAATTGGAGGAGACCTCATGGGCCATCCAGTCCAACCCCCTGCCAAGAAGCAGGAATATTGCATTCAAATCACCCCTGACAGATGGCCATCTAGCCTCTGTTTAAAAGCTTCCAAAGAAGGAGCCTCCACCACACTCCGGGGCAGAGAGTTCCACTGCTGAACGGCTCTCAAAGTCAGGAAGTTCTTCCTCATGTTCAGATGGAATCTCCTTTCTTGTAGTTTGAAGCCATTGTTTCGCGTCCTAGTCTCCAGGGAAGCAGAAAACAAGCTTGCACCCTCCGCCCTGTGGCTTCTTCTCACATATTTATACTGCATTACATGAAGACTCTTAAGTGTGTAGCATCAATAGTGGGGGGAAACCCATTTAGTAGCTTCTGGGAAAGTATCAGAAGTTGAAGGGAACTGAAATTTTTTTTGCAGTAGTCAAATTAAGACATGTATGGTATTAGTAAGAGCACAAAAAGGCAGGCTTTATACAAATGATTTTAGGATACCATAGGGAGTGGCCACCATTACATTCAAAACAGGGTTACCTATTGAGGATATATAAATCATTAGCCACTCTGTGTTGATTTTCATCAAGAGTACTATGGCAACATGTTGTGCAGAAGCTTCACGCAGCAAAATTCCAAAACGACAGTTAAGTGAAACAGATTTAAGAGGGAATGTGAAGAAAGGGAAATAAGATCAGCGGCTTTTACTACCATCACCCCTTCCACACTTACAGTTTTGACCTTTGTGGATTTGATTATTCATGGGATTGATTTGAAATGTTCAAGGAGACGTTCCAAGGGACGAAAGCACGAGTTGCCACATTGGGTGACACCAAGTATAGTAATGCAATGACTTGATTTTAATTCACAATATATTTTGTACTTTTTATGTTTTCATGTCTTAATGCAGCATAGAATTATTGCCAATTCGGAAGCCGCTCTGAATCTCCTTCGGGGTTGAGATAACGGAGGGTAAAAATACATTAAATAAATAAAAATTGGTGAGGTTGTCTGGCCCTTTTCTTCAGATGCCTAAACTGTATTGCCAATTGCTCAACTTAAGTTATTGCTATGCTAGAAACGTTAAAAGGCATTAATGGCAGAATTCTTATTAAAGGAGGCATAATCCCATTTTCCTCCCTGTAGCAACACCCTTGACAGCGAAGATGCATCCTTCAGTCCCAAATTTGCTGCCAAGGGCTCAGGTTCATTGCCTTTTCCTTTCATAGGAGAGCTAGGATTGATTTGAATATTCCAAAAGGCATTTCATGTGTGAACTGTCGTTTTTTTCTAGAGCCCAGGCTGAAAGTCAAACTGAATCGACCATGCCACCTGGTGCCTCTCGGTGTATGTACACCAAATAATAAAAGAATACTTTAACTTCATGGTTCAGTTTTAAAGAATCCTGATAGTTTTACAAGGTCTTTAGCCCCCTCTCTGCCAAAGTGGAGGTGCATCACCAAAGTATACTTCCCAGGATTCCATAGCATTGAGCCATGGCTGTTAAAGAGTGAACTTTACTGTTTTGTATATCACTTCGGCTGATCCTTTTCCGCTAATGAAACTATGTAGTGCCTTTAAAACATTTTGAATGCATGCCAAAGGTATAAATGCTTTGTTCAAAGACTGTAAGGGGTATTCAGGAATTTGTATTGGAGTGATTTATCTGGAGGCCTGGCTAGCCGAAATAAATCTGCATTTTTCTTTTCCCACTGGAGTGTTTCCTAAGAACCTATCATTAAAAGAGGAGTCAAACTACATTAATTCCAGTGTAGATGCACTCTCTGTAGCAGAAATGTTGCTGTCCATCTGTCTTGTCCCCTTCAAAAAATTATTTATGTTTAATTCAATGTTGTAGATGTGCCCAAGGAGACAGAAAATTCTGCTGTGCAATGCCACATCCCCTTAAAAAAATCTATATCTGTTGAATTCTTTTGTTTGGTTGTTTAGTCTGAAAGCATATTTTATTTTTCTGATGGTTTGTCTTTTGACCTGGGCTTTAACTAAACACATTTCCCTCAAGTGATAGCAACACGCTTGGCCATTCTGACTAGAAACCCTACAGATTTATTTCTTTACAGCATTTATATTTCACCCTTCTCACCCCAAAAGTGACTCAGGTTGGATCACAGAACATACTGTATATACTGATGTTAAACAGACAGGACAGACAACAGATAGATGTATTGTGTTGGCATTTCTCACAACTTCGGCATCCTGGAGGTTGTGCTTGATTCCTGCATAGGAGGTGCTGTCACTCCATCCTCTATGACGAAGAGCCCTTGATCACAGACTTTCCTCCTTTGATTGCCAGCATTTTCTTGTATTTCCTTTTTATGGTGCCGTAAAATACCACCCCACTTAAGTGGTGCCTAATTTCTCTACTCACAGCTGTTTTTGAACTGCTTAGGTTGACAGTAAGCTGGGCAGAAGGTTAGGTGCTCACCCTGACCCGGGCTTCGAACTGCCAACCTCTCGGCTGGTAAGATCTATTGTTGAGGTTGATTCACCTGATGACACAGCCACCACACACACAAAAAAAATCCCCTGTGGAATCCATTATATTTTTGTTTTTTCTAAAATAATATTTTGTGTGATGGTTGGTCTTTCGATGGTTGGACTCTAACTCCCGCCATTCCTAACAGCCTCACACCTCTTCCTTTCCCCCTCAGCTGCTTAAATCTATCTTTCTTAGCCCTGGGCCAACATGGGCCTTCCAGGTGTTTTGGACTCCAACTCCCACCATTCCTAACAGCCTCGGGCCCTTTCCTTTACCCCCTCAGCGGCTTAAATCTTTTTCAGCCCTGGGCCAACTTGGGCCTTCCAAGTGTTTGGGACTCCAACTCCCACCATTCCTAACAGCCTCAGGCCTCTTCCTTTTCCCCCTCAGCGGCTTAAATCTATCTTTCTCAGCCCTGGGCCAACTTGGGCCTTCCAAGTGTTTTGGACTCCAACTCCCACCATTCCTAACAGCCTCAGGCCCCTTCCTTTTCCCCCTCAGTTGCTTAAATCTATCTTTCTTAGTCCTGGGCCAACTTGGGACTTCCAGGTGCTTTGGACTCCAACTCCCACCATTCCTAACAGCCTCACACCTTTTCCTTTCCCCCTTCAGCTGCTTAAATCTCTTTCTCAGCTCTGGGCCAACTTGGGCCTTCCAGGTGTTTTGGACTCCAACTCCCACCATTCCTAACAGTATCAGGCCCTTTCCTTTACCCCCTCAGCTGCTTAAATCTATCTATCTCAGCTCTGGGCCAACTTGGACCTTCCAGGTGTTTTGGACTCCAACTCCCACCATTCCTAACAGCCTCACACCTTTTCCTTTCCCCCCTCAGCTCCTTAAATCTCTTTCTCAGCTCTGGGCCAACTTAGGCATTACAGGTGTTTTGGACTCCAACTCCCACCATTCCTAACAGTATCAGGCCCTTTCCTTTACCCCCTCAGCTGCTTAAATCTATCTATCTCAGCTCTGGGCCAACTTGGGCCTTCCAGGTGTTTTGGACTCCAACTCCCACTATTCCTAACAGTCTCAGGCCCTTTCCTTTTCCCCCTCAGCCGCTTAAATCTATCTTTATCAACCCTGGGCCAACTTGGGCATTACAGGTGTTTTGGACTCCAACTCCCATCTTTCCTAACAGCCTCACACCTCTTCCTTTCCCCCCTCAGCTGCTTAAATCTATCTTTCTCAGTCTTGGACCAACTTTGGCCCTCCAGGTGCTTTGGACTCCAACTCCCATCATTCCTAACAGCCTCACGCCCTTTCCTTTCCCCCCTCAGCCGCTTAAATCTATCTTTCTCAGCTCTGGGCCAACTTGGGCCTTCCAGGTGTTTTGGACTCCAACTCCCACCATTCCTAACAGCCTCAGGCCCTTTCCTTTCCCCCCTCAGCCGCTTAAGTGGCTGAGGGGGGAAAGGAAGGGGCCTGAGGCTGTTAGGAATGGTGAGAGTTGGAGTCCAAAACATTAGGGCCCAGGTTGGCCCAGGCCTGGGATAAACCCTAGGATTCCTCACAAGGTTGCCATAGCAACTAAAGAGAGTAGCATAATTCCTAACAGCCTCAGGCTCCTTATGCAGCTGAGGGGGGAAAAGGAAAGGCGCTGAGGCTGTTAGGAATGGTGGGAGTTGGAGTTGGCCCAGAGCTGATCTATCTAATGAATCTCTCTATTGAATCCTTGATGTTTTGTTGGTGTGAGGGCGGGCCTTTGGGCCTGGGCACTAGTGGTGTGGCCTTTCCTGACTAGAAGGCCAGGGAGGAGGGGGGCGGGGCCCAAGGGTGCAGTTCTCGGTGCGGCCGACAGGGGGCGTCGCCGCGCTCCTTCTCCTCAGTCAGCAGGCGCTGCTTCCGGCCCGCGCGCGAAGTCGAGCCCCGGAGGAAAGGAAGGAAGGAAGGAGAGAAGGAAAACAAGGGCCTGAAGATGCCGCTGGGCCTGAAGCCGACCTGCAGCGTGTGCCGCACCACCTCCTCGTCCATGTGGCGGAAGGGCGGGCAGGGGGAGATCCTCTGCCACAGCTGCACCGGCCGCGCCGGACCTCCCGGGCCTGGAGGAGGGGGAGGCGCCGCGGCCTACGCCTCCACCTCCGCGGCCGCGCAGCAGAGCAACGGGGGAGGAGGAGGAGGAGCGGGGAAGGTGAGCTGAGCTGAGCATCGCCCTGGAGGAAAGCCTTGGGGGATTTGAGGTGGGGCCCAAGAGCACCCAATATTTCCATCCCTTGAGACCTCGGAAAGCAAGGTTGTCCCTCTCCCAGCTGCCCAGGTGGAGAGTGTGGGGGTGATAGTATGATAGCTGGGTCCGGAAGCTCCGAGCGTTACGCAAATTCCGCAAGTGCGGTTGTGAATAAGGGAAAGGGAGAATATACTTCGTAGTTGCATTTGGTGAAAGGAGGGGAAGGTTAGGATATGGTTTAGGGCAGTGTTTCTCAACCTGGGGGTTGAATGCCACTGGGACTTTTCTTTGAAGACTTATTTTGAGAAGCAGTGCTCCATTTTTCACTGGACTTGAGTTGGATCTTCTCCATGAAGATTGTTTTGAGAGTGGCGCTTCATCCTCATTATTGTCTTCAGTTTACATATAGCCTCATGACTCAATGCTTACTTTGTTTATATGACTTTTCTCATTGAATGTATCCCTGAAGCCTATATACAGTGGAATCCCTATCCAAACCCAGAACTGTTACGTTTGAGAGCGGTTGCTCCTTTTGATTTCTGTGTACCACTGAATTGAGCTATGTACTGGGGATTTTGGTAAATAGAATATTATATGTTTTCTTGATAATACACTTTGACATTACGCATAGATTGTTTTGTGTTTGTATTGAAACCCCACATTTGGGCATATTGAAAACTCATGCCAAGTTTGGTCCAGATCCATCATTGTTTGCGTCCACAGTGCTCTCTGGATGTAGGTGAACTACAACTCCCAAAACTCAAGGTCAATGCCCACCAAACTCTTCCAGTATTTTCTGTTGGTCATGGGAGTTCTGTGTGCCAAGTTTGATTCAATTCCATCGTTAGTGGAGTTCAGAATGTTCTTTGATTGTAGGTGAACTATAAATCCCAGCTATTACAACTCCCACAGGACAAAATCAGTACCCTCCCCCAATCCCACCAGTATTCAAATTTGGGTGTATTGGGTATTTGTGCCAAATTTGGTCCAGTGTATGAAAATACATCCTGCATATCAGATAATAATAATAATAATCATCATCATCATCATCATCTTTATTTATACCCCGCCTCCATCCCCCCAAGAGGACTCGGGGCGGCTTAGATAAGGCCACATCCATCAATACAGTAAACACAATATAAACACAAAAAACACAACAGATAATCAAAAAATAAATTACATAAAATGCAAAACCATATTTGCATTACTATTCATAACAGCCAGAAAACGATAGTTATGAAGTAGTAATGAAAATAATTTTATGGTTGGGGGGTCACCACAAAACGAGGAAGTGTATGAAGGGGTCGTGGCATTAGGAAGGTTGAGAACCACTGGTTTAGGGTTTGGGTTAGGATTAGGGTTAATGGTTATTTTATCATAGAGTTATTTTATCTATCTAGCGGTGACCAGGGGAGCATTCGCACAGTTAAAACTAGTGCGCCAGCTGCGCCCGTACCTTGGGAAGCCTGACTTGGCCACGGTAGTCCATGCTCTAGTCACATCCCGTTTAGACTACTGCAGCGCTCTCTATGTGGGGTTGCCTCTGAAGACTGCTCGGAAGCTCCAAATGGTCCAACGATCAGCAGCCAGGATGCTAACAGGAGCGGCACTCAGGGAGCACACCACTCCACTGCTGCACCAGCTCCACTGGCTGTCAAATTTGCTACTGGGCACAATTCAAAGTGCTGGCTTTAGCCTTTAAAGTCCTAAACGGTTCTGGCCTGACCTACCTGTCCAAACGCGTCTCCTCCTATGAACCAGTTAGGACATTAAAATCGTCTGGGGAGGCCCTGCTCTCAATTCCGCCGGCTTCACAAGCACGCCTGGCGGGGACGAGAGACAGGGCCTTCTCAGTGGTGGCCCCTCGGCTGTGGAACGCCCTTCCTGCAGATATTAGATTGACCCTCTCCTTGCTGGCGTTCCGGAGGAAAGTAAACACCTGGCTGTTTGAACAGGCATTCGACTAAGCAGTGTGATTGATTGACTGATTATCGGAACACGGAATATCGGATAACGAGTTTGGATTCTGATTTCATTGATGAGACCTGATGGATTTGTTATATTGATGTAGTGATGTATTGATATTGATGTTTAATGATTTGTGATGCTATTGCTTTTAAATGCTTAATGATTTTGTATTGTGTATACCTAAATTGTTGTAAACCCCTCTGAGTTGCCTAAGGGCTGAGAAGAGCGGTATACAAATAAAGTAAATAAATAAATAAGTAATAAATATCGTGTCAGGGGCAGACCAAACAGTTGCATTGCATTTTTAAACAAACAAACAAACAAAACACAACGTTTGCAAGCTTAGTAGTTGATTAAATGTCCTTTAACCAGTATCTGGCCACTTGGAGTGCCTCTGGTGTTGCTGCAAGAAGGTCCTCCATTGTGCATGTAGCAGGGTTCAGGTTGCATTGCAGCAGGTGGTCAGTGGTTTGCTCTTCTCCACACTCGCACGTCGTGGATTCCACTTTGTAGCCCCCATTCTTGAGGTTGACTCTGCATCTCGTGATGCCATAGTGCAGTCTGTTCAGCGCCTTCCAGGGGATGAGCTGGAGATGTCACTGCCTTGGTCCTTTCACTATTGGTTGCACCATCACAGGGTGTCTGCGCCCTACACCACTGGAGAAATTATACTGTTTAGCAGGTATTGCAACACCTGACATCCACCGGGAAGTAACAACCAATAGTGAAAGGCATAGGACAGGGTATAGGGTTTGGGTTAGGATTAGGGTTAATGGTTAGGCATAGGGTAAGGTTTAGGGTTAAGGTTCGGGTAAGGGTTAGGGTTTTACCATTAAAGAGCTCTTACATTCCTTTTATAATATTTGTGTTCCGTTCTGCGAAGTGGAAACAGCGTAACGCTCAGAGCTTCCAGACCCAGCTTTCATACTACTACCCTGAATCATACCGTAAACCTAAGCCTAACCCCATACCCAAAACCTAAACCACACCCTAACCGTAACCCTTACTCTAATCGTAACCCTGACCCTAAGCGTCCCCTCTTTTCTATCCTTCTTTCACTCCCCCTGCTCTTACTCCACCCCTTCCTTCCCTTATTCACAGCCACCTTTGCGGCATCTCCCTCCGTAACACTCGGAGCTTCCAGACCCAGCTATCATACTATCACCAACAAGGCTGTCACTGTCCCAGCTGCCCAGGTGGAGAGTTTGGGGGTGTTAGTGTGATAGCTGGGTCCAGAAGCTCTGAATATTACGGAGATGCCGCTAAGGCGGCTGTGAATAAGGGAAGGGGGGGGCGAAGTGAGAGCAGGGAGAGCGAAGGAAGGATAGAAAGAAGGGGATGGTAAGGGTTAGGGCAAGGGTTAGGGTTACGGTTAGGGTAAAGGTTAGGATTAGGGTAAGATTTAGAAAAGAAAAGGGCCTGAGGCTGTTAGGAATGGTGGGAGTTGGGGTCCAAAACACCTGGATGGCCAAAGTTTGCCCAGGCCTGGGATAAACTGGGATAAATCCTAGGATTCCTCACTATGTTGCCATAGCAACTAAAGAGAGTAGTACCATAGCAGCGTGTTAGGGTAAGGGTTTGCCTAGGGTAAGTTTTAGGGTTAGGGTGAGGTTTAGAAAAGTTACGGTAAGGGTTTGCCTAGGGTTAGGGTAAGAGTTAGGGCAAGGCTTAGAAAAGGAAAGGGCCTGAGGCTGTTAGGAATGGCGGGAGTTGGAGTCCAAAACACCTGGACTGTCCAAGTTGGCCCAGGGCTGAGAAAGATAGATTTAGGGTAAGGTTTAGGGTTTGGGTTAGCATTATGGTAAGGGTTTGGGTAAGGGGTTAGGCTTAGGCTTACGGTAGTGTTCAGGGTAAGGGTTAGGGTTTCACCATTAAAGAATTCTTACATTCCTTCTATTTTATCTGTCTCTGGCCTGGCTTACATTAGCTAAGTCTCTCTTGTGCAAAAAGCGCCCCTGAAGGAGGAATGCGGCATCTCCATAACCCTCAGATTTAATGGACCCAGCTATCATACTATTACCATATTTTGGCCAATAATAATAATATCTAAGGCTTTCTTGTCCAGAATCACTGAATTGTATTTTTTTTTGTTCGGGCTATATGTCCATGTTCTAGAAGCATTCTCTCCAAGTCTCTAATTTTTGGGTCATTACAGAGTAAGCAAGAAATTCACAGAAGATCTGCTCGATTAAGGAACACCAAATACAAGTCTGCCCCTGCGGCCGAAAAGAAAGTATCTACTAAAGGAAAAGGAAGAAGGCATATTTTTAAGTTGAAAAATGTAAGGTGATTATGATTCTTACTACTACTTTAATGCTGAGATAAATGTTTTTAAAGTATATGTATTCATATAATGAATTCATGTCCCGGCATTGAATGTTTGCCATTTGTACTCTGTTCCGAGTCCCCTTCGGGGTGAGAAGGGTGCAATATAAATGTTTCAAATAAATAAGTAGTACTGCTCAGCATTTGTTAATGCCAGATGAATATTGGGTCATATAACAAATACAGAAGAGCTTATACTTATGATCGAAGCATGGTGGCTAATTTTATGCACAATAAAAGTGAAGTCAGTGTATACATATTCCTTCTGATATGTTTCCTACACTGGTATTCCTTTCCTGTGGAAGAAGAAGAGCATCTGGTGTATATGAATATAGACATTACTTCATGAAGTTACCGTATATACTCAAGAATAAGCTGATCCAAATATAAGCTGAGGCGACTAATTTTGCAACAGAATACTGGGAAAATGTATTGACTCGAGTATAAGCCGAGGGTGGGAAATGCAGCATCTACTGGTAAATTTCAAAATAAAAATAGATACCAGTAAAATTACATTAATTGAGGCATTAGTAGGTTAAATGTTTTTGAATATTTACATAAAACTGTAATTTAAGATAAGACTGTCCAACTCTGATTAAAGATTATTCTAGCCTTCTTCAATGTAAATGTGCTTACGTATCCTTCCAATAATAATAGAGTAAAATAATAAATGTAATAATAATAAAAGGGTAAAATAATGGAACTGTAATAATAACAGTAATAATAGACTAAAATAATAAATGTAATAATAAAAATAGAGAAAAATAATAAATGTAATCACAATAATAGACTAAATAATAAATGTAATAGTAATAATAGACTAAAATAATAAATGTAATAATAATAAATACAGTAAAATAATAAATGTAATAAAATGATAAAGAGTAAAATAATGTAAATGTAATAATAATAATAGAGTAAAATAATTTGATAGAAATAATAATAAGAAGAAGAAGAAGAAGAAGAAGAAAAAGAAGAAGAGTAAAATAATAAATAATCTCGACTCCAATATAAGCTGAGGGGGGCTTTTTCAACCTAAAAAGGGCTGAAAAAATTGACTTATACTTGAGTTTATATGGTAATTTAACATTCTGTACATTGCTGAGTTTGAAATGCTTCATGATTAAAGCATTCAACATACTCATTAGGTATCCTTTTATTATAATTTTCTCGTATTGAAAGTATTGATGATTATTGCTTTAATAATTTCATATATAGTGGTCCAAAGATTCTACATTAGTAATTTTCTAGATCTATTTTGCTTATGCACCCATATTAAGAAGTTGTGTTGTATTTAATTTTTTGACACTGAGACATGGCTTGTTCGTTTTAATCATTAGAACTTTTTTTTAGCCCATCAAAGCTCCAGAGTCTGTAGCCACCATAATTACAGCAGAGTCTATCTTCTATAAGGTACGACTTTGAAATTCCTCCCCCACCCCCACCCCCGAGTTTTGTAACTTCTTAATATGATGTTATCTGTGGATGTGTTTCAAAAGTCAACAGAACTTCTAAGTAAAGTATCTGTCCAAAGTGTGTTTCCACAAATTTTATAACATGTTAAGGAGGTTTAAAACTATGGACAGACATATTAATTGGGGCAGTCCTGCCTTCTTCCTGATGTAGTCCTCTGCAAATCCCATAAAAGCTGCTCCTGAGAGCTACCTCCCCACTCCCTTGAATGGTGGTGGCCTTTAGAAGTGCCTTCTGTTCACTTAAGCAAATTGAAGTCTGCAGTGGTTATACAGTAATTGCTAAGAAAATATTTTAAAAATAGTATGTCCAGTAGACTCAATGGGTATATTTAATACAAATCTAAGTATCTTTACAGTGGTTTGTTTTTTCTTGTATTTGCAGTCCCCAAGTGATAAACAAGATAGGTTCTGTAGATTTGTTCTTAACTTGAATTGGATGTAAGCCGAAACAGGTGCATTTTTAAGTGTAACTTTAGCCAAATTGATAGATAGATATACCTTTGGATAGCATAAAGGAGGGTTAACACCCATGTGGTGTTTGTTCTGCTGTCTGAGCCCCTGTTCAGATTTCATCTCACTTTCTGTCCCTGTGACAATTGGATTTTGAAAAAAATGCCTTGCTCTGGAAACAAATTGGTGATAAAGCTTCAGTGGAGACACCTTTCTCATGAATAACTTTTCAATGACTTCAAAGTATAGGTTCTTTTTATTGCAATTTCCAGTGTGAGAGGGTGTATCGGTACTTTTACTGATCTTTTATGCTTTTACACAAAGAATGACATTGGACATACAGACATACAAATTCAATGCAACTACATTGAATTCTCAATTACATGGCTAACAAACAGACAAAAAGGGTTTAACATTTTCACTTAATATTCCAAAATTATTAGCTCTCATTTATCTTCCATTCAACTCCATTCATACCCACACATATTAAATCTACATTTATCAAATCTGCATATTAAATTTCTTGTGACACTTTTCCCCCATGATCACTCTTCCAGGAGTGAATTTCTCTTCCCAAGGGTAGATTTCTCTCACTTTCTGTTGTCTCACACCTGTTCTTAATTATGAGTAAAATGTGTTGTTGTTAAAGGCTTTCATGATCGGAATCACTGGATTACTGTGAGTGTCCGGGGTGTATGGCCATGTTCCAGAAGCATTCTCTCCTGATGTTTCACCCACATCTATGACGGGCACCCTCAGAGGTTGTGAGGTCTGTTGGAAACTAGGCAAATTAGATTTATATATCTGTTGAATGTCCAGGTGAGAGAAAGAACTCTTGTCTATATGTGGCAAGTGTGAATATTGTAATTAGCAAGATAGATTAGCATTGAATGACCTTGCAGCTTCAAGGCCTGGCTGCTTCCTGGTCCCCTCTAACAACTATGAACATGGACAAAGTCTGGCTACCAATATTAAAAAAAAACTCTAAAATCAGGACAGTAAATAAGGACACTCAGAAAACAGGGGAATTCCAGGGAAGAGTTTTTTTTTTAATCAGGGCCAGCTAACACCTCTCAAGAAAGGATTTCCCCAGACAGGCCTTGAAGCTGCAAGGCCATTCAGTGCTTATCAAGCTTGCTAATTGCAACATTCACAATTGCCTCAAACAGACAAGAGTTCTTTCTTCTACCTGGACATTCCACAGATATATAAACCCCAATTGCCTAATTTCCAACAGACCTCAAAGCCTCTGAAGATGCCTTCCATAGATGTGGGTGAAATATCAGGAGAGAATGCTTCTGGAACATAGCCATATAGTCCTGGAACATGGCCATATAGCCCAGAAAACTCACAGCAACCTATGAGTCAGATGTTTATAACTTGGGGGCTACCTGTACATTGTTGTTTAAGAATATGATAACTCTTTGTAAAGACCGTTCTTGGTACAGTTTCTCAGGTCTGCACAAGATTGCACAGTCAATTTCTAGTTAATTTCCTAATATAATATTCTGCTTCTGTTTGTTGTTAAGGCCAGTGGTGTAGTCAAGGTGAGGTCCACAGAGACAGGACACCTGTACTTTTTGTCTTGCTTCTCTTTTCTTCTGAGTTTAAACAGGATCCTCAAAGCTAGGGAGCGTGAGGGTAGATATTTCCTAACAACAATATTCTGTTATTTGCTACCTCTGTGGTAATGCTAAGTGTTGGTCTTTGTTTTTGTTTTGTTTGTTTTGTTTTTTTAGTGGCTTGGCCTGTTGCTCTGGAGACTCTGACACAGAGCAGTGGTTTCAAATTGCAGGAAAAAAGATTCCACCTAAACATTAGGAATAATTTCCTGATGTAAAAGCTGCACAGCAATGGGATATGCAGCCTCAGAGTGTGATGGAGCCTCCTCTCTGGGGAGTTTTAAACACAGAAGATAAATATTTTCTGATTGGTGGGGGAAATGATAAATTGTATTGATGTAAAATATAAAAATATAATTTTGGCTTCCACTTTTTTTAAAACAAAGCAAAACCTCTAATGATCTATGTCTTTTCTAGGGAGTTTACTATCAGATTGGAGATGTTGTTTCAGTCATTGATGAGCAGGATGGTAAAACATACTATGCTCAGATTAGAGGGTTTATTCAAGACCAATACTGTGAAAAAAGTGCAGCTTTAACATGGCTCATTCCTACAACAGCTAGTCCCAAAGACTGTTTTGACCCTGCAACTTACATAATAGGTAAGTTCCAAGGCCTAAAATAAATGGTTTCACTTCTAGCAAATCATGGTGTATAGTGCAACATGTGGAATATGTCTACACTCATATATTTGCTTTTATTTCATAGTATTAGATGGAAATGGTGTTACAATGCTGTGTGCTTTGCGTTTTGGACATAATTTATTGAGCAAAAAGATATATTGAAAACCATTATCAGCATGGCTTATTTTACAGCAGCCATTGTATCTTGGCAGTGTGCTCTCAGGTGCTTTCTTTAAGTGGCTTGTGGGAAATTTACAAAGCCTTCCATACATCCAAATCCTCTTATTTTTAAGCCTACAGATCCTTGCCTGGAAAGCAGGCTACTACAACATGCATGCAGTATGTTGAATATACAGGGTATCTAAAATTATTTGTATAATTCCAATTGTATATAGAACTAACATTGTAAAGATAATTTTTGGACATCTTATATACTACATTCCTTGCTCTATTGTAATAAAAAGTAATTATGTAGTCTGTGGCTATGAGCGCAAACCCAAGTTGTCTTCTGCTTGATGTTTTAATGTAGTTTGAACACGGAGGCCAAACCAGCTAAATACTAGTAAAACTCTTTTCCTCGTGGAAGCAAAATTCTAGTTGCCTGTTGTCAATGCATTCTCTGTAGCATTTATCATTAGCAAGAAGTATTTCAAATGAGATAGTTTTTCCCCATGTTTAGTCATATGGAGAAGATTGCAGGACCAAGGAGCAGGAAAAGTTTTTACAGCTTTTTTACTTACTTTATGACAGGGAAAAAAAACTGTTTTCTCTGTAGTAAAATATGGCAGGGGCCATCTGGATGTTCCACAAAACTTTGCTTGGAGATTAAAATGTTATTTTTTTTTTCATTTTTATTAAAGGACCAGAAGAAGATCTTCCAAGAAAAATTGAATACTTAGAATTTGTCTGTCATGCACCTTCAGAATATTTCAAATCTCGATCGTCTCCTTTCCCTACAATTCCTACTAGGCCAGAAAAAGGTTATATTTGGACTCATGTAGGACCTACTCCAGCTATTTCTATCAAGGAAACGGTTGCCAGCAGCTTGTAATCTGTCTTGCTTTAGAGACTCCTTTTGTATGTGTTTTAAAATCACTGCCAATATGTGGTTTCTGTTTATCTAATCTTTATAGATGATTTTATTTATTATTTACATTTTGGGTGCCTTTGTTAATATTAGACCTACGCCATCCTCCTCCAGTTGGAACTTTCTTTGCTTCTTTGTTGTGACTTCTCATACATCAGTGTAAATAAATGAAAAGCTACCTGTTTTGCATTTGTCCTTTACTTTGCATTGAAATATATAGTACCACATATACCTGAAGCCGAGTTTTTCAGACCTTTTTATGGGCTGAAAAATCCTCCCTCAGTTTATAACGGGGAGCGGAGCCTGGAAGCCATTGCTTGCAATATATGATATTTCTCTCTCATCTTCGCCTCCCTAAACAGTGTATTTTCTTTTCTGCTTCTGCTCTGCTTCTCTCAGGCTGGAATATTTTGAAAACGGAAAGGAGGGGGAGAGAAGCCCTTGCAAGTCAGAGATATCTATTCATCTTATAAAAGCATTTCCCCCTGAAATATTTGTTAATATTTCCTACAGATATAGGCATTTCACCCTGCAAGCTTTTGCAATCCCTATGTACCTATATATCTGTATCTATCTATATGCATTAATTTTATGTATGAATGTCTCCTCATATATTTGCAGGTCTTTGCAAATTTTATATACATATAGATATCTAGAGATTTCTATGTAACTGTATACCTGTATCTATATGTATACGTTTTTATATTTGAATTTCCCCCTCATGTTTGCAAGTCTCTGCAAATCCTATATATAGATATAGATATCGATAAATATATAGAGGTACCTATATATGTGTAAATCTCTGTGTGTGTGTGTGTAAATAATTTTATGTATGAATTTTCCTCTCACATGTTTATAAGTCTTTGCAAATCCTATATAGGTATAATTATCTGTATATAGAGAGACGTGTAAATATGAATATTGATATATAGTATTACTGGGAAATGTACACACAAATATAAATAGACATGCCTAGATAGATATGAATATAGATATATAGGGCTTGCAGATATTGCAGGGGAAATGCTCACACACCTATACATAAAGAGATGTCTAGATAGCTATAAACAGATACATAGGGCTTGAAAATATTGCAGGAGGAAAATGCACATATAGAGAGGATTTGCAAATGTTTCAGCAGGAAATTAGTATATATAATCATAGAATTCTATCTAGCTCTGCATCGTTTATATAGGCATTGAATGTTTGCCTGTTACTATGTTGGAAGCCAGCCTGAGTCCCAATGGGGAGATAGGGTGGGATACAAATGAGGTGTTGTTTTTGTTGAAGTATAGTTTTTGTTGACTCTACTTTTCCACTTAGAGCTAGCTTACTGTTTTTCTTTGAAATACAGTAAATGTTCAAAAACATTTAGCCTACTGATGCCTCACTTAATGTAATTTTATTGGTATCTTTTTTAAAAAAAAATTACCAGTAGCTGCTGCATTTCCCACCCTCAGCTTATACTCAAGTCAATAAGTCTTCAGTTTTTATGGTAAAATTAGGTGCCTTGGCTTATATTTGGGTCGGTTTATACTCGACTATATATGGTAAGTGACCAGTTTTGGTCATGAGATGTGTTCATAACATTTCAGAAATAGTCTGTGCTTTTATGATTTCTGTGAGAAATCACTAATACTTACATCTTAATTTGAGTACTGGGATGGTGGATGGGTTCAAGGAATCTAAAAAAAATCTAAATTAAAGAAAGCAATCTACAAACAATAAAGCATATTGTAAAATTATTAGATTACAAGTGGAGGAAGGCTCCTAGTAAACATTTATTACAGTTTTCTGTTGCTGAAGATTTCTCTTATCATCACCATTACAATGATGAATTCAGCATGAACCCGTCTTTACAGTGCAAAAATAACAAGGAAATCAAACAGTTCAAGAATGATATATAAAACAATATTATATACAAATAGATCTCATGACAATGGAAAAACAGTACAGAACACTTTCTTAGAAAGTACAGTAAAAAGGGTGCATTCACTCAAAAGACTCAGGCTTGTGTTTTGGACTCTGCTTCAACATTTTCTTTTAAATGTGGCATTTACATGAAAATATGTATTGCTTCTCTCAGTGGGCCAACATTTGCTCATTCTGATCAGCAACTTGTTCATGGTAAGAATACAATCATATTGGGCATGGATATCAATCAAGTTCAAATATTTGAAAGCATGATAATGGCATAGCCCAAGTGGAGTTAATAGAGGAAAAAACAATGGAAAGATTGCCCAACTTGTATTGTGTGGTAAAACCAGTTTTAAAACACAAGAAATAATGGAGGGTGCTGAACCTTTCCTTTTTCCTATCCTGCTCCCAGTGGGGATTAATTCCAGTTCAGGAAACAGAGCTGTTGTCATATATGGTTTTACCCCAATAAGTACATAGAATCTAGGATAGGCATTGTAGTAGTCTCAATCACTGAAACAGTCAACATAGTGTAACCCTGTTACAAAAAAACCCCCATGTATGTATTTATGTATGCATCCATCTTTTGTTGTAACGGTTACACACATACACATGTCAAACAACAATTTTTAAAAGGGGATAAAGGTCATACAATTACAGTGAATGTTAGCATGTCATGCTTCGTCTTTGTATTAATATTCCTAGAAGACAGCTATTTTCTTCAAGTGTGAATATCCTTCTGAGGCATCATCAATTGATGTATTTATATAACTATCTGAAATACTATCATCCAACTCAGTGCACTCATTTTCTTTCGGAGATGAACCGATGGCATCAGTTTCATCCGTTTTATCATGTAGCATCTGCTGAAGTCTCTGAATACCTACAGAAACAAAGGATTTCATCAATCTTCCATTAATTACCCACAAAATAATTTGTTTTGGCCACTGTTTATAGTAGGCATGGGCAAACTTCGGCCCTCTAAGTGTTTTGAACTTCAGTCCCCACAATTTCAAATAGTAGTTGAAGTCCAAAACCACCTGGGAGGCCAAAGTTTGTCCATGCCTGCATGATAAGATGATGGTATAAAAGTTGCATTACTTAGTCACTTGAAGGTTTATAATCATGCAAATGTCTTCAAAGACTGAAGTTGGAATGGGGACAAAAAGCAAAGGGTTTTAAAAATATAGCTTACACTGAAACTTACACAAGTAGATCTTATCTACCGAATCCGAGAAGACCAGCCTAAACCATCCAGGTTCATAACAGCAAAAGGCTTTCCCAGGACTAATTAGAAGCTTTCCATCAAGAATCTTCCACCACAAATCCATTTCAGCTTCAAATGTCTGTGACTTTAAAAACTAATGGAAAACAAAACTACATTAGTGGGACTTAGTAACACATACATTACAACAACAAAACATGACAACATTTCCCTCACCTAAGTACATATAAAATATTCATTTATTGGATTCATACCCTTTCTTCTAATATCCAAATGGTCGAAGGTGACATCTACTGTAGCTTCTAAATACAGAGGTGTTGGTATTATTTTTCTTGCTTAACCTATTAACACAGCAAAAGACTATAATTCTCTGGATGACAAAGAAGCTTGAAACACTTTACTCTTTTGACAGACCCTGTTTTGACTGAACAGGTTATGTTATTTATCACATATTTTTCATTAGTGCGCTTGATTTTTTAAATAGCCGTGGTTTGGGTTGCAGGCTGAACTCCTGACTTCCTGACAAATCTTTGTTTTGGCATTTGAAGTTAACATTTAATGGTGAGAGTAATACAACTGTTTAAAATTACAACTTCCAGAGTCTTCAACACTGGTTTTGCTGGCGGAGATGAAGATCCTCTGGGGAGGCCCTGCTCTCAGTCCCGCCACCGTCACAAGCACGATTGGCAGGGTCAAGAGTCAGGTCCTTCTCAGTGATTGCCCCTTGGCTGTGGAACATCCTTCCTGGCAAGATTACATCAGCCCCCTCCCTCCTGTCCTTCAGAAAAATGGTAAAAACTTGGCTGTAGGACTAAGCCTTTGGGCAGTGCAATAAGTTAATAATCCAGTATGGCTGGTTTGAGATGGTTTTTAACAGTTTGATTTTAAAGTGGATAAAACTGATTTTAATGTTTGTGTATATTTATCGTTTATTTTTATTCCGGCATTGAAGATTTGGCATATTTATGTTGTGCTCCGTCCTGAGTCTCCTGGGTGAGAAGGGCGGAATATAAATGCTTTAAATAATAATAAATAAATACAGCTGCTTGGGCGAATAAATACAGCTGCTTGGGCGAAACCCCTCCAGTGTTTTTCTTAAAACTACATTCCCCTCAGTTTCAAATAGTCCGCTGGGTTTATTTTCTTCCGTTTATTTTCCTGATTTCTCCGGCTCCTTCACTTACTTTTCTGAAGTCAGCCCACACATATAATCCTCCAGAACTTTTAAGAACAGGTATTCCTATCTCTGTGAGACCATCCACAAGAATGTTCTGTGCTTCCTTCAATCTTCTTCTATTGGTTGGGAAAAACACATTATCCAGCCATTCTGTCAGAATAAAAATATGGTAATGTTAATTGTTTTTCCTCTCTTTTTATACTCTTTATAGTAATATCAGTTAGGCATTAAGATCTACAGAGACACTTGCTGGAACACCCCAGCAAGCGAAAGTCCAAAAGTGGCAGGCTCAAACCCAGAACCTCAATCAATGGCTGATACCAAATGAGAGACTCCCCCCTGGGCACACAGAAAACTGGGCGACTTGGAAGGCGCTGAACAGACTGCGCTCTGGCACCACGTGATGCAGAGCCAATCTTAAGAAATGGGGCTATAAAGTGGAATCCACGACATGCGAGTGTGGAGAAGAGCAAACCACAGATCACCTGCTGCAATGCAACCTGAGCCCTGCTACATGCACAATGGAGGACCTTCTTGCGGCAACACCAGAAGCACTCCAAGTGGCGAACTCCTAGTCAAAGGACATTTAATCAACTACCAAGCTTGCAAATTCTGTGTTTTGTTTGTTTGTTTGTTTGTTTAAAAAGTAATACAAATATCTGGTTACTGATGACACGATAAATAAATAAATAGTTAGGCATGAGGTGAAAAATAACACTATGTAACAAAATTTGAAAGGTTTTCTGTACCTGGTTTGAAATTATTATCACCTGTTTAGTTGTGCAGTACTTTGAAAGATGTTGTTACTAGAAATTTTAATTTAAGACTAAAAAGTTAGGATTCTTACAATTTCATTTTTCTCCAGAAACATGGAAATAGAAAGTAATGAATTTTAGAGACCGATCCTTACATTTGTCATAAATAAGCCTAATTAGAGTTTAATTAGTCTTATTCCACTTAGGGGACATAGGATTGCAATTTGTTTTTATGCAATTAGGGTCACAACAAGCTCCCACTTACTATTGGGGGCATCTAGTGAAATTCTGACTATTCTAACTGGCCATGGCACTCCCAAGACTTCAACCACACCAGTGCTGCAGCTCTGCCACTCATTCCCCTCCCACCTTCCCTCCTCCCTTTTTTACACACTCCCAATTTCCCAGGTTTGGTTCACCTCGGTCACTAAGGAATTGCCTAAGAACATGTTGTACAGGTCCAGGGCATCCATGGAAAACAGCCAGCTGATTAACTGCTTCTCTGACAGCATGATTCCTGGTGTATAATATTCCAACTCTGATACCACACATCCCAAAATCCTTGAAACGAAAAGAGGAAAGAACAGAAAATATTGCAATCACAATATCCTTAAAAGCAGGCATGGGCAAACTTTGGCCTTTTACGTCTTTTGGATTTCAACTCCCATAATTCTTACCAGTTGGCCTTTTAGGAATTGTGGGAGCTGAAGTCCAAAACACCTGGAAGGCCAAAGTTTTCCCATGCCTAGTTTAAAGTCTAAGAAATCATATATTTCTATCCACATCACTTGAGTATCCACAGATTTTGGCATTTGCACTTTCACATTAGTTGCTAGAACTTTGGGGCAAGTTGACTACACCTAAAATTTTATGCTCTCACAATATTTTCACACAGCAAATGTATGAATATGGAAAGAAGTCAGAATCTGACTTTTTCAAACAATGCAATATTAAATATTTTGAAGACACATTCATAATAAACATATTTAACATACCTTGCTAAATCCCCACATGAAATGCATCCGGTCTGGATCTGGCAAACTTAATAAATGAAATCACAAGCCAGTGTATTAATCAAATGCATACACAGAGAGAAATACAGCTTCAAGCAACTTCTAGGTTAAACACTAAGAGTTGAATATATAAACTGAAATAACTTTAAAACAGAATCAAAGCATTTGTATACAATTGTCATTAACAAATCCTAACAGGGTTGAAGTATCATTTTGATGTGTGTTTGTGTGTGTGTATAAAGTGTGGTGCCTTGGATGATGGTAGAGTCTCTTCCCCTTCTCTGGATCACAACATATATTTTATCATGTGGATAATATGGCAATGATGCATTCCAGAATAAATTTCCTTGCATAATCTCTGCATTAATGCAATGATATAGTCCCATCAGACACAATGACAAAGCAGGCTATTCATTACATGTGGAGGCTCTTTCATGCTAAAGGTAAAGGTTTTCCCTTGACATTAAGTCTAGCCATGTCCAACTCTGTGGGGTGGTTCTCATCTCCATTTCTAAGCCGAAGAGCTAGCGTTGTCCACAGACGTCTCCAAGGTCATGTGGCCAGAATAACTGCACGGAGAGCCATTATCTTCCCAGAGAACCACAATATTATGTGAATGACAAGCCTTGTATCAGAGAAATAGATTTGACACATGAAATTGTAATACTGACGTAGATGGGTAATAACCTAAAAGAAAACACCCCCATGCTTACTAAATGGTTTTTGACCACTATAACACATTGTACTGTATCACCAAACCCTGTTATGAGAAAATAAATTACAAGGGCATCTCAGGGCTGGTTTCTTTATGCATATCCTCCCTTCTCTGAAAATAATAATAATAATAATGCACTTTATTTATATTCCACTTTTTCTCCCTGGAGAAACTCAGAGCGGATTACAATGTACATAGATGAGGCAAACATCCAATGCCTTTTGCACACAGTGAACAATGACATATAACAAAGGCAAAGGCCTTCCCCCTTTTTCCATCTCCGGCATTTGAAGATGATGCTCAACTCTGGCCATGGGGAGGTGCTCTTGTTCCATTTTTCCATGCTGAGGAGCCTGTTGTCCATAGACCAGTGATTCTCAACCTGTGGGTCCCCAGGTGTTTTGTCCTACAACTCCCAGAAATCCTAGCCAGTTTACCAGCTTTTAGGATTTCTGGGAGTTGAAGGCCAAAACATCTGGGGACCCACAGGTTGAGAACCACTGCCATAGACATCTTCAACAGTGTAGTTGGCATGTCTGCATGGGGCACCCTTATACCTTCTTGCCGAGGTGGTACCTATTGATCTACTTGCATTGAATGCTTTCAAACTGCTAGGTTGGCAGAAGCTAGGGCTGACAGTCGGGGGCTCACTCCGACTCGCAGCTTTTAACTGTCAATCTTTCGACAGCAGATTTCCTACAGCTAGCAATTTAACCCGCTGTGCTATGCAAGTGGGTTAAATGTTCGTTTCTATGCAAAAGGAGACAAATAAATATATATATATGTTAGTAAGAAGAAATTATACTTACCTCTCTAAGCTAAGGATGCTTGTGAATGTGGAGTCACCGTACACAGAGAGCATGTAGATTTCATCCATTATTACATGTAATTCATATCTACACACAGAAAGATAGACTTAAAAGGAATCCTTAAAGCAATTCAATACATTTTTAATTTTGTACGAGACAATGTACATTTCTTAACTATATTTCCAGAATGAAAACCATCACCCCCCCCCCACACACACACACACACAGAAAATTGATCTCTTACTCCAAGTATTAACAGGCATAACTATGTTTTCCCTTAAAAAGTTTTTTTTTCATGTCAGGAGCAACTTGAGAAACTGGCCGTCTGCAAGGATGTTGCCCAGGGATGCCCAGATATTCCACCATCCAAAGACTTCTCTCATGTTTGAGAAGCTGGAGCTGGCAGATGGCAGCTCACCCTGCTACCTGGATTCAAACTGCCGACCTTTTGGTCAGCATTCAGTCAGCTTTCCATCAGCATTTTTGTCACCTTTGAAGATGACAAAAATGTGAATAACAATTGCTGTATCCATTACTTTAGAAATCACAGTTTTAAAACTTAGTAAATTTCTTATTAATTGGATTAGGGGAAATTATGCATGGATATGGTTCTAATGTAAATAGAATGGTATTCTTCCCCAAAAAACCTACTTAAGTCATTTAGTGACATTTCCGAAATTCAGACTACAATCCTGCATATGCCTGCTATCAGTAAGACTAACTTTGAAACTTGAAACCAAGTGCTTACAGCATTATTAAAGTACCATATTCCAATTGTTAGAACTTAGATCGTATAATGTGACTCATACTACAATAGAGTAGCACTACAGAATAATATTAAAATATATACTGTGCAAATCAAAATAGATTAAAAAAATTCAATCTCAGCCAGAGGCCCCATTTCATAATACAATTCTAAAATTGATGTCTCAACACTTTTCAAATCAAGACATCTACTCATATTATACAGGGTATAATATGTGTAATATATACTTTTAGTATTATTGATTTTGGTAATTGCCAGTTTTCATAACTGCATTAAATATTCCAGAGTTCAAATACCTGGTAGAACACATACAGGAAATTTGGATTATTATTATTATAGTTATTGGTGATAGATAAAATTTGTATCTTAGATTTCTATTTTCTTGGTGTGTAAGCTATGGCAAACAGACAATATTTTCTAAGTAAACAGTCTTGTGCCAAATGAAATAAGGAGATTACCAAAATCACTCTTATCACTAATATACGGCACCATGGAAGATTAAAAGCCCCCAAACAAGTAGCGCTAGCACTCAAACCTGTGTGCAAACTCTAGACATTCTTTCAGTAACTGTGCTGGGTAAATGTCCCCTAATGGATTGTGAGGGTTGATCAGGATTAATGCTCTGACTCGGATGCCCTGAAAAAAGAAAAACTGATAGTCGGAGACGCCGAGAGGACGTCAAGCAAAGGGCTGGAAGGTCTGCACAATTGCCACCCTTTATTCAATTGCCCAGTACAGTAGAGTCTCACTTAGCCCACATAAACAGGCTGGCAGAATGTCAAATAAACAAAAATGTCAGATAATACAGAGTTTCCTACTGATACCCATCCGATGTGGTGCTAGACACCTAGAATACTAACAACAGAGACTCAAAGGATTAAGACAGTGGTTCACAACCTGTGGGTCCCCAGGTGTTTTAACCTACAACTCCCAGAAATCCCAGCCATTTTACCACCTGTTAGGATTTCTGGGAGTTGAAGGCCAAAACATCTGGGGACCCACAGGTTGAGAACCACTGGGTTAAGACAAGGCAATGCCTCATGGCAAGAACAGCCCAGAAGAAAGTGCCCGAATGCAGAAGAGGAGCGTGAAAATCACAGAGGGAAGGAGGGAGGACGTTCCAGCTTCCGGTCCTGCCACTTTCCCCCCTTTTCTACCTTCTTCTCCTCCTTATTTTGCCTTTTTCACTTATTGGGAATGGAGAGAGAGTTGGGGAGCTGCTGGAGGAAAAGGGAGATGTCAGATAAGAGTGTCGGATAAGACAGAATGTCGGATAAGTGAACGTCGGATAAGCAAGACTCTACTGTATTGAAAACAACTGACTGTATACATGCACACATATTCCTGCAAAAGGAAGGTTAAAGAGTTCATTTATCAGCAGTAAGGCATAATAAAAAGTTCCAGACACATTATGCATATATAAGTATTTTAGTACTACTTTAAACAAGATGATTTAAAAAACACAACATGCTACAAAGTTAGGATTGTGATTATACTGCCAAACTGACTGAATGTAGGTGCAGACACAAAATGATGTAATCCATCACAAGTTACTAAACTCTTCATTTTTATTAAAACAACAAATTATATGTATTTGAAAATAAAAATCAAAGCAGTCCTTGTGCTATCACCATGTGGGCATTTTATAGGTAATAAAATATCTTAAATAGTTTGTAATCAAATTATGTGAATTTAAACACAGAGCTAAATAGCAGGCTTGTGCATTTCGGCTAAACTTCAATCCATTTCTGCTGGCTGGATACCGATAGATTTCTGTATTTGTTTTCATGTGCCTCCCAAAAATGGGTGGGTAGCCGCATAGCTGTTTTTGATCCGTAGCTGATAAATGCGGCTAGATTCGGCCTATTGGCAGCAATGGGAAACTTACGAGGCTTCCCTTTCCATTCCTGGAGACTTTCCTTTTTTCCCTTCAAGGGAGCCGGGGTTTCAGTAACAGGGTTAAGGAAGCAGCCTTCCTGGGAGCCTTTCCTTTTTCCCTTCAAAGGAGCCTAGGTGTCAGCAATGGGGTTAAAAAAGCACCCTATCCGGCCCATTATTTGTGGGGGATGACTTCCCACAAGCTCCCCCTCCATATCCTTCACTAAGACCTGAATTAAAAGCATCAGAGTTAAGATACCACTCTTTCTATCTTTTCCCTTCTGTCTGTAGAGAAAACGGCTTTTAATGCTTCTTAAAGCCGTTTCTACTCTAGAGGAGAGGCGCTGCAGGCAGGCACACACGTTCTCTCCCAGCAGCACACCACAGCAGCTTTCCAAGGCATTTTAAAGAGGCCCAGGGAAGGAAAAGTGATGATCTGGAGCTATTTTCCCTGGGCTTCCTTTAAAAACCCCTCTTTTTTCTTGGCACGCTTCAATCTCTTTTCTGCTTCAGTTTAATGCTTCCTTAAAGTTGTTTCTGCTTTCTGCTCTAGAGGTAACTAGGTGTAGTAGTTTTCAGAGAATGAGGGGTTCTTTTTGTTTGCTTGGATTAATAATAATAATTATCTTTTAGAAGTATTTGAAGGAGAGGAAGGGAAGGAGGGGAAAAAAAGCTAAAAGGGTGACTCTCCCAAGCCCCCAAACATGCGTGCCCACATCCCCAACTCCCAGTCAGTCCCACTAAATAAAAAGTATCAGTAAAATAAAGGAAAATAAAGGAAAATCAAAAAGATAAAACTGTGATGCCGAATCGGGGAGGAGGAGCCGATATCAGCTGCCATGTGGTCCCGTTATGGATGGGAATTCATGAAGGCTGGGCCCTTGCTGTTACGGGCACCCAAACAAACCGAAGAAACCAGATTGACCAAAGGAAATCACTAAAAATGGATCTGCGCTCAAGCCCACTAAATAGCTTCTTTGGTGTCCGGAAGAATGCACTACTCTTTTAAGATAGAAAGAGTAAATCTGATACTTGGAAACTCTTGCCCATAAATGCCCATCTTTTAAGAGAGAAACTGAATGGAAAATGAAGTGTGTGTAACAATGGCTTAGTCAATTAAGGCCCCTTCCACACTGCCCTATATATCTAACAGTGGAGACTCATATAATCCAGTTTAAAGCAGATAATCTGGGATCAGATCCTGGGATATAGGGCAATGTAGAAGGGGCCTAAGTGATATTTAGTCAAAACCAAAACCGCTGGCATTTATTCAATTAAAAATCATCCTACCTGTTCCTTTGCTCTTTGATATGCGGCTTCCAATTTTTCAACAGTTAATTGAAAAGGTTGACTTTCCTCGTTAGTCACCTATGGAAGAATTGAAAGGTTTGGAGGCAGCAATTCAGGAAAGTAATGCAATTATGTTTGAGACCATGGGGACTCAAGGTGGCTAAGAATCTAACACTTGGTCATAGTTTTAAAAGTGCAATACAATTTTAAAAAAATATCAAATAATAGAGTGTTAAGAAAAAAAACCGATTTTAAAACAATAAATATACTTTAAATAGCCTTTAAAATTAACAATACAGTCGTACAGAAAACAAAGAATATATTGTCTAGACTTGTCAATATTTATTCTCTCCACCTGGAGAAATGTGATATAAAGTAGACATCTCTACAACCCAGCTTTCAGGATTACTGACTGCATTGTTTCCTGGGTTTTATATAATTCTATTTATAGATAACAAAGGAAATCATAATAATGAGAATCTAGTAAAATGGAATTTTACCTCACTGAATAAGGGCACATGAACAGGTTGCATTCCACCATAGAGCCACGTTTTGGAATTTATGCCACCATAATATGGAGCAGGAATGAGAAAGCCATCTAGAACAATGATGTACAATAAAGTCTTACTTTTAGAAAGACTATTAATTCCTCTTATATTATTTTGTGTTTTTGATGCATATATATAAGCAGAGTTAACCTGTGAACATTTATTTATATGTGATCACTGTAAGTGAAGAAATGTTGTCTCAATAAGAGGAAGCACTGCGTAAAACATTGGTTCTGTTCAGTCTTCCTAAATAAAGAATACCACTAGTACAGTAAAAAAAATCTGATAAATAAATGAATAACAGCAGTTTGTAGAAATTTGAGCCTGTTCTACTTCACTTCATCTGCCATTAACTAATTGACAATATTTCAGCATGGCTACACATGAGCTAGGAAAGCAAGTATTAATTTGATTTCACATAATAATAATAATAATAATAATAATAATAATAATAATAATAATAATAATAATACACTATTTATATTCCACTCTATCTCCCCAAGGGGAGATTCAGAGTGGATTACAGTATACATATATATAGGCAAACAGTCAATGCCTTTTATACAGTGAACAATGACAGACAATACACCAACAAAGGCAAAGGTTTCCCTTTCCATCTACAACTCTGGCCATGGGAAGATGCTCTTGTTCCATTTTCCATGCCAAGAAGCCTGTTGTCCGTAAACCCTTCTGGTTGTGTTTTGCTGGCATAGCTGCATGGGTGCCTTTTCCCTTTCCGCTGAGGCGGTACCTATTGATCTACCCACATTATATGTTTTCAAACTGCTAGGTTGGCATTACATTTGCATATTGTTGATTAGTTACCATGTGAAAGTCCAACTTACGCTATTGTAATCCACATTTGCAAAAGTAAGAATTCTGTTCCAAGTGTTCGATGGCAAAAATCCCCCCTCAAAATCCTAGAGGTTACACTAGTAAATAAATTGGGGAGAACAGTGATGCATACAGCAACTTTCTTTTAGGTAGGGAGATCCCTGAAGATAGCCTGTTGAAGTCCATCCATCTAATTCAGTGGTTCCCAACCTATGGTCTGTGAACCACCAATGGCCTGCAACAACTAAAATATGGTCCGCGGCCTCACTGTTACTACACTGTTGCAACAAGAGCGACTGGTCTCACAAAACCCTCTTATAGTGCCAAGGCTTATTAAATATGGTTTTCTGTGGGTGATCAGATGGTGACTATTGGATGGCATATGTTCTGTATCAGAAATGAGAGCTGATGTGGTCTATCCAATGCAATTTTCTGAATCAGCACCTCAAATACCCAACACAAATCTAAAGTTGACCTAAAACTGATTTGTAACCCTTTTGGTACTAATGTTGGAGAGTGGTCAGAGTGGTCCCTGGTCAAAGAAAGGTTGGGAACCACTGATCTAATGGAAAATGCCTCCACCTTTTCTCCATTTACATGAAGATTACTGTCTGGGGCGAGTGGGCTCCAGGTGAGAAAAAGGTGGGTTTCGGATTGGACTGCATTAGGAGGCATATTGTAGCTATGTGTTGGAGATATATCTCCTGCTGCCAAGTTCCTGGACAAATTTTAAATTCTATTTAACATCCTATTCCAAGGTAACAGAATACAGTATCATGTCTTTAAAACAAACCCATAAAGCATTCAAGTAGATCAGACATGAGCAAACTTCAGCCCTCTGGGTGTTTTGGACTTCAACTCCTATCAGCTGTTAGGAATTGTGGAAGTTGAAGTCTTCCACAACCTGGAGGGCTGAAGTTTGCCCATGCCTGAAGTAGATCCTCCTCTGTTTCAGTTAATATTATTCTTTGAACAACAGCTCAGTCAAAAAGATTTTGTACCTTTTTACACACCCCAATTACACGGGTCAAATACAGCCACCCAAAAATTGTTGTATATTCAAATTCCCTTACCTCCAGGATCACACAACACAGTTGAAAGAGTTGCAAAGACAGCACAGCAACCATTCATCACAATAATCTAGAAATTGAAGGTAATTCTTAAGTCACCATGACCCAAATTGTCAAGCACTTGAAACTATTTTATTATGTTTCTAAGAATTCATTTTACAGACTGTAAAATTAGTAATTTGCCATTTCTACAAAGTTCATAAAAGAAAGTGAGAAATGGGAACTTTCAACTATGAGGCTTTCCTGTTTCGACAGGCCTTTCATGAAGGAAACTAAGCTGGAGTGATAAGAAACACCATATTATTATGGACTGGAACAAAGTGCAATATAATCTGACACGATGCCACAAGAATGTGAATGTATAGCACTATTGTTTTAAACTGCTTATTTTATGATGTTTTATACTTATTATAGATGTATATGGATTGTTGTTTACATGGTTTTAATATGTTGTAAGCTGCTTTGGGTCCTGTGAGGAAGAAAAGTGGGATATAAATAAAGATTTAATAATAATAATATACTGCTGAGAAAGGCAGTATATAAATATGGTAAATAAATAATTAATAAATATTATTATTATCAACCTATTTGGATTGTGATTAGTTTACAAAAGTTGAACAAGTGAAGAAACTTGACACAAGCTGCCTGTAAGAATAGATTTAAGTACCTCAGTAATGTATTGGTACTGGTTGCAGTCTAGAGCTTTAATACCCTGCTATGTTGTGTAGTTTTCAAAACAATCATAAAATGCTAGATTTTTAGTAGCATTTGCTAAATTCTCATTTTAGTTTTGTGAAACTTTCAGCAAACTTTCACATTAAACAGAAAATACAATATTAAAGAGAATGTTCCTTACATGATCTGGGTCCAGGGCTGTTGAAGCATTTGTGTATTCAGTAAGAAACTTTGCAATTTCCTCCCTGAAACTGAAATTAAAAATGTACATATTAATATATTATCAGATTAGTTGCAGCAACTCATTTATATATGTGAGATTTTACGACCCAAATTTGTTCAATTCCCTTCTTCTGCTGAAAAAGCAAAGACACAATCCCATTGTGATTTTTTTTAATATTGTGTTTTAAAATCTGACAATGTTGTTTTATTTTGATAACAAAACAGTTTAAAGGACTACCGTTTGGTAACCAGTCTTGCAAAATTAAGTACAGTATGTCTTGATGTATACAATCAACAAGCGGGAATAGTGTTCACCTATATGAAGTGGACTTTTTTTCACTTTCAGAAATGTCCTGTTATAAAAACTTGACAGATTGTGCCTCTTAGTCAAAGTGAAGACATCTGCCCTTGCGCTTTGCTACTCTGGTGCTGAATATGCCCGCCCTGTGTGGAATACGCCTGACCATGTTAAAACAGTGGATGTGGCTCTTAATGAGATATGCCGCATTATTACAGGATGCCTACGCCCTACACCACTGGAGAAATTATACTATTTAGCCAGTATTGCACCACCATCAGGAAGTAGCAGCCTGTAATGAAAGGACCAAGACATCTACATCTCCGGCCCATCGTCTGTTCAGATATCAGCCAGCATGCCAATGTCTTAAATAAAGAAATAGCTTCCTAAGATCTACAGAGATACTTGCAGAAACACCTCAGCACAAAAGAGTCCAAAAGTGGCAGGTTAATCAATAACTGATACCGGATGAGAAACTCCTCTGAGACACACAGAAGACTGGGTACTTGGAAGCCGCTGAACAGACTACGCTCAGAACCACGAGATGCAGAGCTAAACTTAAGAAATGGGGCTACAAAGTGGAGTCCACAATATGCGGGTGTGGAGCAGAGCAAACCACAGAGTACCTACTACAATGCAACCTGAGCCCTGCCACATGCACAATGGAGGGCCTTCTTACAGCGACACCAGAGGAACTCCATGTGGCCAGCTTCTGGTCAAAGGACATTTAGTATAATGCCAATTTTTAAACTTTGTTTGTGGTTTCAGTACGCATTATAACTGTATTTTCAATTAGATTCTGACACGATAAATACAGAAGTCAACATTATTGTTTGAACTAGTTAATAATTATCAAAGTATCACAGTCATTGTTATAACTATGTATTATATAATATTTGAAACACATTCAAAATGAGAACGTATTAAATTGCTTATGGACCATAGTACCTTTTAAGGCCTTGTGTATCCAAGTACTGAAACAAATGAGGTTCCAGAGAATTCATGTCAGGTTTTGAAAGCTGTCACAAAAAAAGAAAACGGATGAAAAATTAGTTTTTTAACTGTTATGACACTGACTTCGATTTATGGCAAACATAGTTTGTGGTAGCCACAAAAAGGAAGTTTCTGGAGTATAACAACTACTTTCAAAGTAAATACAGTAGAGTCTCGCTTATCCAACATAAACGGGCTGGCAGAACATTAGATAAGCGAAAATATTGGATAATATGGAGGGATTAAGGAAAAGCCTATCAAACATCAAATTACGTTATGATTTTACAAATTAAGCACCAAAACATCATGTTTTGCAACAAATGACAGAAAAAACAGTTCAATACACAGTAACATTATGTACTGATTACTGTATTTACAAATTTACAAAGATCGCAATGTATTGAAACAGCTGTGGATCCGGGCGGGAGGCAGACTGCGTTGGATAATACAGAATGTTGGATGAGCGAAAGTTGGATAAGTAAAACTCTACTATACCACACAATTAAACAGGAATAACACTTGCAAACCAGGATTCAGAAAATACTTCAACTTTGGTTACATAATGTGATCTGTAACTTATTTGTGTGAAAAGTTATACTTACTCTTTCTTCTATTAGGTCAAAGCAAAGTTTGTTCTCACTTGTTCCAAAATTCAGAATGCCCTGAAAAAAAGGGTGTGACACATTAAAGTTTTTTTTAAAAAAAATCTTCATGAGATGCACTATGTTTTCTGTTTGTTTTGTTCAGAAAAATAAATCTAGCAACCAAAGGTCAGTATGGAAATGAATGACACAAATATATATTTTCCTATTAGAAAAAAAGCAAAAAACGTCAGAGATTTAGGCTTTTATTTTCTGCTCCTGAACTATTAAATTCTTGTGTTGTCGAAGGCTTTTATGGCCGGCATCACTGGGTTGCTGTGAGTTTTCCAGGCTGTATGGCCATGTTCCAGAAGCATTCTCTCCTGACATTTTGCACACATCTATGGCAGAGGATGTGAGGTCTGTTGGAAACTAGGCAAGTGAGGTTTATATATCTATAGAATGTCCACAATGGGAGAAAGAACTCTTTTGTCTGTTTGAGGCAAGTGTGAATGTTGCAATTGGCCACCTTGATTAGCATGATACGTTCAGCAAAGGACAAGAGGCATCCTCTCATCTCTGCAGCAGTCTACCGTATACCATGCAGCTCTGGACAAGTCTACATAGGAACCACCAAACGCAACATTGAGTAGACATGGATCAAGGAACATGAAAAGCACTACAAACTAAGTCAACCAGAGAAGTCAGCCATAGCAGAGCACTTGATGAACCAAACTGAGAACAGCATATTATTTGAGAACACAGAAATACTGGACAACTCTAACAACTGCCACGTCAGACTCCATAGAGAAGCCATTGAAATCCATAAGCATGTGGACAATTTCGACAGAAAGAAGGAAGCCATGAAAATGAACCAAATCTGGCTACCAGTATTTAAAAAACTCTAAAATCAGGAGCAGTAAATATAAGCACAACACTTAAAACAAGGGAATTTAGACATGAAACAATCAGGGTCAGCAACGGATTCCCCCAGGCAGGAAGCAGTCAGGCTTTGAAGCTGCAAGGTGGCCAATTGCAACATTCACACTTGCCTCAAACAGACAAGAGTTCTTTCTCCCACCCTGAAGATGCCACAGATATATAAACCCCACTTGCCTAGTTTCCAACAGACCTCATAACCTCTGAGAATGCCTGCCATAGATGTGGGTGAAACGTCAAGAGGGAATGCTTCTGGAATATCACCATACAGCCCAGAAAACTCACAGCAACCCAATTAAATTCTTCTTTCAGAAAGTTTGAACTGCTTTTACATCTTCACACACCACTGTGTTTTTCCTAGAGAGTCAAAACTTCCGTATGCAAAAGCCAAGCAATGATGCTCACGCTTGATTGCAGACTGCAATAGTAAGAAGCATTAGCACTATATTCCAAGGGAGTGCATTTTGGGTCAATGGGATAACGTCATGCTGCTGCCGGAGCAAACCAGACTGAACTACTTCTCCTTTGCAGCAGTTCAAAATCCTGCTATTGGAGCCCAGTATCCGTGCAGCTGCTGTCATTCCTCCCCTCCCAAATTGCTAATCAGCTACATTTGCCGGGAGGCATCTTCTGTATCTCAAAATCTCATTCCAAGCTCTGATCTGCAGCCTCAGGGTTGAAATTTTTGCATACTTTCCAGAGTTGTTAATTTCCCAATCTGCTTGCATGGTGTCTTTCATCTCCACCATAGACAATGAATTATTTTTGTATACCTCAAATTTCCAAGAATGTATTTTTCCCTTCTTCTCTCAACATATTATTTTCCGCATCTCCCTATCACCAATGGGAGAACCCCATCAGCCAGGTGCCCTTAATGGCTTAATTTCTTCATCTGTACTGCAAGGTGGGCCAAAGGTCATAAAGGGGGTCCTATATACTGGTGGTGCAGCGGGTTAAACTGCTGAGCTTGCAGACAGAAAGGTCAGCTGTTTGAATCCAGGGAATGGGGTGAGCTCCCATTGTTAGCCCCAGCTTCTGCCAACCTAGCAGTTCGAAAACATGCAAATGTGAGTAGATCAATAGGTACCGCTCCAGCAGGAAGGTAACAGCGCTCCATGCAGACATGCTGGCCACATGGCCTGGGAGGTGTCTATGGACAATGCCAGCTCTTCGGCTTAGAAATTGAGATGAGTCGAACACGACTAGACTTAATGTCAAGGGCAAACCTTTACCTTTGCATACTTGTACAGGCAGTCCTTGAAATCTACACCTTGGAAGGGAAATTCACTCCTGAAAGAGTTATTGTGGGGGGAAAGGTGTCTCCACTGAAGCTTTATCACCAATTCTTGTTTCCATAAGCTAAATTTGTCAAAATCCAATCATCACAGGGACTCTCCCTTTTCCTTCTCTACCTCTTTCCTTCCTTCCTTCCTTCCTTCCTTTCTTCGCTTTTTGCTTCCATCCATACTTCTGTCTTTCCTTCCCTCCCTCTTTCTCTCCTTTCTTCCTTCTCTACCTCTTTCCTTCCTTCCTTCCTTCCTTCCTTCCTTCGCTTTTTGCTTCCATCCATACTTCTGTCTTTCCTTCTTTCCTTCCCTCCCTCTTTCTCTCCTTTCTTCCTTCTCTACCTCTTTCCTTCCTTTCCTTTTTTCTTACTCTCTCTTCCTTCCTTCTCTACTCTTTCTTTCCTTCACTCTTTTTCTTTTATCCCTCTTTCTCTCCTTTCTTCCTTCTCTACCTCTTTCCTTCCTTTCCTTTTTTACTCTCTCTTTCTTCCTTCTCTACTCTCTATCCTTCCGCCTTTTTCTTTTCATCCCCCTTTCTCTCCTTTCTTCCCTACGTCTTTCCTTCCTTTCCTTTTTTCTTACTCTCTTCCTTCCTTCCTTCTCTACTCTTTCTTTCCTTCCCCCTTTTTCTTTTCATCCCTCTTTCTCTCCTTTCTTCCTTCTCTACCTCTTTCCTTCCTTCCTTCACTATTTGCTTCCATGCTTCCTTCTCTCTTTCCTTCTTTCTTTTCCTCCCTCTTTCTCATTTCTTTCTTTCTCTCCTTTCCTCCCTCTTCCTTCCCTTTTTTTCCTGTATCGTCATTTAGCTTTTTGGGGTTTTTAAATCCTTTCCACTTTTGGGGGGGGGGGGGGAATTATGAGTGATGGTCACTCATTGGTCTGTTAAGGGTATAGTGTCCAAATTTTGTGTCAATTCATTCAGTGGTTTTTGAGTTACGTTAATCCCACAAACGAACATTACTTTCTTATTTATATCCAAGATTATGATGCTATGGGATTGGAATATGGGATTTCAATAGTATAGATGAGGCCTAGGCAAAGTTGGGCCTTCCTTCCAGGTGTTTTGGACTCCAACTCCCATCATTCCTAACAGCCTCAGGACCCTTCCTTTCCCCCCTCAGCCGCAAGCGGCTGAGGGGGGAAAGGAAGGGTCCTGAGGCTGTTAGGAATGATGGGAGTTAGTCCAAAACCCCTGGAAGGAAGGCCCAACTTTGCCCAGGTTTTGCATAAACTCTAGCATTCAATACAATGTTGCCATTGCAACTAAAGAGAGTAGCATCATAACAGCAGGTGCCAGGACACTGCAGAACTCATGCAGTTTGGCACCAACTCTCAGGATCCCCTAGCATTGAGCCAGAGTGCCAAACTGCATTAATTCTGCAGTGTAGCTACACCCTTCAAAGTCCCTGCCAGAGAACCCTTGGTCCTTAGTTAAAGGAGAAACCCCCTGGCTCACCCCCGGGTTGCTCTGGGCGTGGAAGGGGTCTGCGATGTAGAGGCGGAAGCCCTCGTCCAGCAAGCCCCGGGCCCCGCCGGCGATGAGGTCTCCCCGCGCAGAGAGGCCCCTCTTCAGGGCTGTTTCGCTGCCGGGCTCCGCCATGGCCGAAGAGAGGAAGGAGAAGCCTCGGTCTGCCTCCTGAGCCGAGGCGGCGGCGAGGACAAAAGAATCTCCGCCCGCCCCGGTGCCTCTCTCCCGCCCAGCCGGGTTGGAAGAGCCAATTAACCTTTTCACCCCGAGGAGGAGGAGGAGGAGGAGAGCCTTGTGCCACTTTCACACCAATACTCTCTTCCCAGCACAAGCGGCATTCATGGTTTATTTCTCACTCAAGACAGACTGTTGTATGAAACTCATCCAATATTTTTTTTTCCCCATCACGGAGTACCTCTACACAAGGCATGGGCAAACTTGGGCCTTTCTCCAGGTGTTTTGGACTCCAACTCCCACCATTCCTAACAACCTCAGGCCCCTTTCTTGGAAGAAAAGATTGTTGGGAATGGTGGGAGTTGGAGTCCAAAACACCTGGAGGGCCCAAGTTTGCCCAGGCGTGCTATACACTGTGGGACAGGTATGGGCAAACCCAACGCCGGGAGCCAGATGTGGCCCCTTGGGCTCCTTTCTCAGGCCCTCCTATTTCTCACCATCCTATCCTTCCTTCTCTCTTTACTTCCTCCTTCCCTCCTTCCTTTCCTTCCACCCTTTTGTCCTTCTTTCCTCCCTTCATCCCTCTCTCGCTCTTTCTCCTTCCTTCCCTTTTGTTTTTCCTTCCTTCTCTTCCCTTTCTCCCTTCTTTCCCTTTCTCCAGTCCCTTCCACCCTTTCGTCCTTCCTTCCCTCCCTTTTGTCTTTCATTCCTTCTCTTTCCTCCCTCCCTCCCTTTTGTCCTTTCTTCCCTCCCATGTCTCTTTCCCTTTCCTCCCTCCCTTCCCTTCCCTCCCTTTCTTCCTTTTCTCCCTTCCTCCCTCCCTTTTGTCTTTCCTTCCCTCCTTCCCTCCCTTCCCTCCATTTTGTCTTTCCCTTTCCTCCCTCCCTTCCCTTCCTTTCGTCCTTCCTTCCTTTCCTTGTCTTCCCTTCCCTTTCCTCTCTCCCTTCCTTTTCTCTCTCTCTTCCTTCCCTTTCTCCCTTCCTCCATTCCCTTCCATCCTTTCGACCTTCCTTCCCTCCCTTTTGTCTTTTCTTCCTTCTCTTTCCTCCCTCCCTTGTCTTTTCTTCCCTTCCTCCCTCCCTTTTGTCCCTCCTTCCTTCTCTTCCCTTTCTCCCTCCTTTCCCTCCCTTTTGTCTTTCCCTTTCCTTTCCTCCCTCCCTTCCCTTTCACCCTTCCTTCCCTCCCTAGTCTTTCCTACCCTTTCCTCTCTCCCTTCCCTTCCTCCCTTTTGTCCTTCCTTCCTTCCCTTCCCTCTCTGTCATTCCTTCTCTTTCCTCCCTCCCTCCCCTTTCTCTCTTTTATCCTTCCTTCCTTCCCTCCCTTCTTTCCTTCCCTTTCCTTTCCCCTTCCTTCCCTTTCTTCCTCCATTCCCTTCCACCCTTTCATCCTTACTTCCTTCCCTTTTGTCTTTCCTTCCTTCTCTTTCCTTCCTCCTTCCATTTCTTCCTCCATCCTTCTCTTCCTCCCATCCTCCCTTTTTTATTTCTTTATTTCCTTCCTTCTGTCTCTCTTTCCTTCTTCCCTCCCTCCCTTTCTTCCCTTCCTCTTTCTCCTTCCATCACAGGGCAGCCAGTCCACCTATCAGGAAGGGCTAGCATGCAACCCCCGAGTTAGAAAGTTTGCCCATGCCTGCTGTAGAATGAATGCAGTTTATTACCACATGGCATCATGGGGATTTTTATTTATCGTATCAGGACTGATTCTAGGAATCACAATCAGACACAGTGAAGACATCTGCCCTTGCGCTTTGATACTCTGCTGCTGAATACACATGCCCAGTGTGGAATACATCGCACCATATTAAAACAGTGGATGTGGTTCTTAATGAGACATGCCGCATTATCACAGGATGTCTGCACCCTACACCACTGGAGAAATTATACTGCTTAGCCGGTATTGCACTACATGATATCCACTGGGAAGTAGCAGCCAGTAATGAAAGGACCAAGGCAGTGACATCTCCGGCCCAACCTCTGTTCAGATATTAGCCAGCACGCCAACGCCTTAAATCAATAAACAGCTTCCTAAGATCTACAGAGATACTCACAGGAACACCTCAGCACACAAGAGTCCAAAAATGGCAGGCTAAAACCAGGAACCTCAAGCCATGGCTAATACCCAATGAGAGACTCCCTCCTGGGCACACAAAAGACTGGGCAACTTGGAAGGCGCTGAACAGACTGCACTCTGGCACCACAAGATGCAGAGCCAACCTTAAGAAATGGTGCCACAAAGTGGAGTCAATGACATGTGAGTGCGGAAACGAGCAAACCACAGACCATTGACTACAATGCAGCCTGAGCCCTGTCTCATGCACAATGGAGGACCTTCTTAAAGCAACACCAGAGGCACTTTAAGTGGCCAGATACTAGTCAAAGGACCTTTAGTATAATGCAAAGTTTTTAACTTTGTGGGTTTTTTTTTTATACATAACTATTCTGAATTCGCTTCTGACACAATAAATAAATAAAATCCTGGGATGTGTAGTTTGGCGAGGCACCTCTTTGCCAAAGAAGGTAAAAAACTGAGCAGAGCTACAACTGTAGTGTAGATGTACCCTCAGAAGTGGTTTTGCCAGTTTTTTTCTCTTCTAAAATATTTACAGCACAATGTATTTATTGGTGGTCTCCCATTTAAGTACAAACCAAGGGTGACCCTGCATAGCTTCTAAAGTCCAGGTGGGGGTCTTACTTTACAAAAGAACTAACAGTTATCTTTGATGTGTTGTCGAAGGCTTTCATGGCCAGAATCACTGGGTTGCTTGAGTTTTCTGGGCTGTGTGGCCATGTTCCAGAAGCATTCTCTCCTAACATTTTACCCACATCTATGGCAGGCATCCTCAGAAAAAACTCGAAAAACTCACAGCAACCCACTTACCTTTGGGTCTCCTTGTGAAGAGAAAAAGCAGGGTATAAATCAGGGGTCCTCAAACTCAGGCCCGGGGGCCGGATACATCCCTCCAGGGTCATTTACCTGGCCCTCACTCAGGGTCAAATTAAGTCTGAAATGACTTGAAAGCGCACAACACCAACAATCCTATCTCATCATCCAAAAGCTGGCCCACACTTCCCACTGAAATACTAATAAGTTTATATTTGTTAAGATTGTTCTTCATTTTAATTATTGTATTGTTTTTAAGTGTTTTTTTGCACTGCAAATAAGATATATGCAGTGTGCATAGGAATTCATTCATACTTTTTTCAAATTATAATCCAGTCCTCCAACAGTTTGAGCGACTGTGACCTGGCCCTCTGTTTAAAAAGTTTGAGGACCCCTGGTATAAATAAACATAAACATAATAATAATTTTATTTCTGTGCTAAGCAGATTTAAATGACAAAATTCTAGAGTGGGAACCAAGGGCTGGATAGGACTATAGCTCTGGACACTTTAATTGTGTTCATAATAACCTAATGTTTTTACTCTTGCCTATGGAAAACAATCAGATCAGGAAAGCGCAAGGCTGATTTTCTGTAAATCTCATGAATGCAGTTTTGTATGTTCTTCAGTTTTGGGATAATCTGCTGGTTTATCCACCTCACATACAACATAAATTATATGGAAGAATTGGACACAGTGCATAGTGTAAACATAAGCTTGACTTGCATTTTTTTTCATGTCTGGACTTGAGAAACTGCAAGTTGCTTCTGGTGGGAGATAATTGACCTACTGCAAGGACGTTGCCCAGGGGACACCTGGATGTTTCTCTCATGTCCCCACAGGGAAAGCTGGAGCTGACAGACGGGAGCTCATGCCGCTCTCCGGATTCGAATTGCCAACCTTTCAGCCAGCAGTCCTGCCAGCACAACAGTTTAACCCATTGCACCACTGGGAGCTCCAACCAGCATGCTATCCTGGTTATATTATCTTCTTAACTGGGAACAAACCCAAGTATGAATGACTGAGGTTTCCCAATCATGATTTATGAACAATCTGCCTATGTACTGTTTCCTATGCACTGAATGCTCCTGTGCCAACCTGTGTTACTGTGCTCTTCCAAGCCAAGCAGCCTTAATCCTTTCCAGCTGGAGCAGGCTCCTGGTTTGTTTTAGGAGGTCGGCCAAGGACATTATTATGTATAAACCCAGCCATCCATCCAGCCCTCCATCCTGCAGCACAGATAGTTATCTAATAGCAAGCTAAATACTGCAACCTGAGTTGCGTAATAGTCTCTAGGAAGTGTAACTCAAGCCACAAAAAAGTCACAGGAGAATCAACAGGGTGAAGTTAGATTAGAATAATCATGAGCTAATAAACAAGTATTTATCCTTTGACACAGAATGGTGCCAAAGCAGTTTCTTTTAAATGATTTGAAGCTGTTTACAACACATAATTTGGTTTTGCCTTATTGCTTTCATATTATATTTGACATTCTTTATCCAAATGTAAGGATTTCAAATATCATAATATATAGCTTCCTCTGATTAACCGAATTCTGTCTAATATGCAAGTGTTTGTATAGCTTATCACGGCGCAGTGTATTGGTTTGAGTGTAGAACTATAATTTTGGAAACTAGGCTTTGATTCTTTGCTCAGCCCTAAAAACACATGGGGGTGATATTACTTGTCACATACTCTCAACCCTAGAAAATCCCATGGTATGTAGAATCTCCATACATTGGAAATGACCTGAAAATAAACAACAAACATAACAGAGAAAATACAAACACAGCATTTTCCTTCAGTAAAGAAATATCGAAATGTTTTTCTTTTTGAAATCAAGGTTATAAAAGTTATCAAATATTGTTTTCATTTGCTACAATCGGCGCATGTAGTAAAATTCAAAATATCAATATTGTATCATCAACATAATTATAGTCATAATTAGACATGTACTATTCGGGGAAACCTTGTCCTGTTTCGTTTCACAGCTTTTGTCGGGGACCCTGATCCGTTTTTTGTAAGCCTCCTGAAATTGGGAGGGTTATTTTCAGTTCTTTTGTTTTGGGGCCCGAAAATCGGATCATAATGGGGGGGGGGGCTTCCCTCCCACTGACTCCTCTTCCTGGCGTTCTTCTTAACTGGCACCTGCTGTTTCTACTCTAGAGTACGAGACACTTGGCTGTAGGTGCCCGCGCTTTCCAGGCCTGCCTGCATGCCCCAACACAGACATACTCTCCATGGAAAGAGAGTGCGTGTGTGGTGGTGCGTGCAGGCAGGCTGGCCTGGAGCCCGGTTGCAGACATGCTCTGAGATGCCCCGGGCTTCTTCTCTTCCTCCTCCTCCTTCCTCCTTGTCTTCCTCCCCAATGTTGGGATGGGTAACTGGGTAACCTGGGAAGAAGGAGGGTGAGCCCACAATCAACTTGCCTCCTTGCCTTGGAAAGAGAGTGCGTGTGTGGCGGGGCGTTCAGGCAGACAGACATGGAGCTCAGCTGCAGGGTATGCTCCAAGATGCACTGGGCTTCTTCTCTTCCTCTTCCTTCCTTCCTTCCTTCCTTCCTTCCTTCCTTCCTTCCTCCTTCTTGTCTTCCTCCCTAATGTGGGGATGGGCAACTGGGTGACCTGGGAAGCAGAAAGGTGAGCCCACAATCAACTTGCCTCCTTGCTTTGGAAAGAGAGTGCGTGTGTGCCGGGGCATGCAGGCAGGCCTGGAGCTTGGCTGCAGGCATGCTCCAAGATGCACCGGACTTCTTCTCTTCCTCCTCCTTCCTTCTTGTCTTCCTCTCCAATGTGGGGATGAGTAACTGGGCAACCTGGGAAGCAGGAGGGTGAGCCCTCTATCAATTAGCCTCCTTGCCTTGGAAAGAGAGTGCACTCTGAGCCTGCCTAACTGTACGCCCTGCCACACACGCATTCTCTTTCTAAGGTAAGGAGGCAAATTGATTGAGGGCTCACCCTCCTGCTTCCCAGGTTGTTCAGTGGCCTATCCCCACATCTGGATTCCAGAAGGGGAGCAGCATCGAGGAGGAAGACAAGAAGGTGGAAAGAGGAAGAGAAGAAGCACGGTGCATCCCAGAGTGCGCCTGTAGCTGAGCTCTGGGACTGCCTGCCTGCATGCCATGCCACACACATTGTCTTTCAGAGGCAAGGAGGCAAGTTCAGAAAGCAGGCACATGAAAGCAGGCTGTAGGCAGGCTTTTGTGTCAAGAAGATTTTCTGTGGGGAAGAGGGTTCCCGTTTCGTGCTTCCAAATAAACTGAAGACACAAAATAAAAGATAGAAATGAATTTAGCGCACATCTAGTAATTATTAGTATGCAAACATGATAAAGTTTAATTGCATGCGAGAAAAAATCCCCAAACATTAGAAGGGTGAAGCCAAGGTAATCTCAGAGCCACCAGAGCAGTAATACTCAAAAGAGTGGTCTCCAAACTAGTGCTGGTGCCCCACAAGTCATCTATTGCTGGTCTCTGGAAAATTTACAAAAAAACAAAATTGATAATTGTACCCAATGGGCAAATTATGGTACTGGGTCTTGGCATACTGCAATTCCTCCCCCCCCCCCCCCGGTACCCTACCTACATCAAGTAGCTTAAGATATCCTGCAAGCAGCCAAAATATCCTGCAACCTGATGTCATTGCAAAATACCTCCCTCCAAGACCAGTGGAATCTATGGTACTGCAATTTGATAGATTTGACAGATACCATACCAGAGATGTTCAAAGAAAGTTGCACAGCATTACATAATGTAAACAGCTGAGAATAGTAACTGTTAACTATGGTTACAAAACACACACTGGTTCTTGTAATATTCTGGCATACAACCAAGAAAATCCCTGGTGCTAATGTTTTCTATTAAAAGGGCAAACTCAGATCTTAGTTTGAGGAGTGTACCATTTGACCATTTTTGTGCATCATTGAACTATTTTTTGTGGAAAGTCAGCAGATATTATAGAAAGGTTACTCAGGGTCTATTAGATACGGCTCCTGACATGAGGAATGCCATTAGATCAGTGAAAGGTTATCTTAGGTCGTTAGCATCTCCAGTCAGAAATAAATACTCAGAAACTTTTTTTCACGTTTTAACGCCTCACATGAGAAGGTTATGATACGAAGATTTAGTGCTGACCAGTCACTGCCCAGATACAGTGATACACAGGTGTAGTTATACTGAAATACTTGGATCTCTATTGGAAATAAAATGCTGAGTTGATATCCTTTGAAGTCACAAAAAACTATTGCCGCAACTAACATTGATCCGCCAACACCCTTTGTGAAACTGTCTGGAAAGCTAAATAAAACCTAGGTTGCTGTGAGTTTTCCGGGCTGTATGGCCATATTCCAGAAGCATTCTCTCCTGACGTTTTGCCCACATCTGTGGTAGGCATCCTCAGAGGTTGTGATGTCTGTTGGAAACTAGGCAAATTGGGTTTATATACCTGTGGTAGGAAAAGCACTCTTGTCTGTTTGACGCAAGTGTGAATGTTGCAATTGGCCAGCTTGATTAGCACTGAATGGCCTTGCAGCTGCAAAGCCTGGCTGCTTCCTGCCTGGGGGAATCCTTTGTTGGAATGTGTTAGCTACTCCTGATTTTTTCTTGTCTGGAATTTCGTGTTTGGGGTGTTATTCTTAATTTACTGACCTGATTTTAGAGATTTTTAAAATACTGGTAGCTAGATTTTGTTAATTTTCATGATTTCCTCCTTTCTGTTTAAATTGTCCATATGCTTGTGGGTTTCAATGGCTTCTCTGTGTAGCCTGACATGGTGGTTGTTAGAGTGGTCCAGCATTTCTGTGTTCTCAAATAATATGCTGTGTCCACATCAAGTGCTCAACAGGTGCTCTGCTATGGCTGACTTATCTGGTTGAATTAGTCTGCAGTGCCGCCTTTCATGTTCCTTGATTTGTGTCTGGGCACCTTCCAGTTCAGGAAAAAAGCCTCACCTGGGGATTAAAAATATTCTATATGGAAAATACAGCAAAATGAAGAGTAGAACCTTCCAGAAATGAGGAGTAAGGTGTTATTTTACAAGTGGGCAGGAGTAAGAAATGACATATTGAAAAAAATAACCTCTGTGGGTTCCTGGGCCCCATAAAACTGATCCTAGGGGCTGGATATGACCTGATAGTCCATCACATAATCTCAAGTTTGACCCATCTTTGCATATTTCCTTTTCCCTGCCATCCACAAACTCATAAGGAAAAAATACAATTAAAACACATGGTGGCTAATAGTGTCTCAAATATTTTAATGTAGTTGTTCAGGAAAACATTATCCGAAAACTAAAATTATATAAAACAACTTTACAAAAATTAACATCACAGAAATCTATTGTTTGTTATTTTAGCATTAACATACCCAGAGGTATAAATGTCCATCTGATTTAGCAAGGTAAATTCTTTTCTATGAAAATTTCTCAGTTATCAAAATTACCACTATATAAACAGTAGTTAAGCTAACGTCACTTTTTGTCCTGGTTTGAAAGTTGCTCCACTGGCCCCTTTCCTCTTTGGATTTCGAAATGTTTCGTAGCTAAAAGAAGGTAAGTAGAAAAAAGAAAGAAAGAAAAAAAGCAGCTCATTAGCATCTGAAATATATTTCAAAAGAAAATGGTAAAACACAATTAACCACCAAAAGATATGAAGTGGATAAATATGACAGTACTTTTTACAAAAGCAAACTTTATATTGTGCTGTTAAAGGCTTTCAAGGCCGGAATCACTGGGTTACTGTGAGTTTTCCGGGCTGTGTGGCCATGTTCCAGAAGCATTCTCTCCTGACGTTTCACCCACATCTATGGCAGGCATCCTCAGAGGTTGTGAGGTCTGCTGGAAGCTAGGCAAGTGAGATTTATATATCTGTGGAATGTCTAGAGTGGAAGAAACAACTCTTGTCTGCTTGAGGCAAGTGTGAATGTTGCAACTGGCCACCTTGATTAGAAAAGCTATTGAAATCCACAAGCATGTGGCCAATTTCAACAGAAAGGAGGAAACCATGAAAATGAACAAAATCCGGCAACTAATATTTTAAAAAACTCCAAAATCAGGACAGTAAATAAAGTGTTATATCCAACAAACAGGGGAATTCCTGACATGAAACCATCAGGGCCAGCTAACATCTCCTAATAAATTATTTCCCCAGACAGGAAGCAGCCAGGCTTTGAAGCTGCAAGGCAATTCAAGGCTAATCAAACTGGCCAATTGCAACATCAACACTTCCCTCAAGCAGACAAGAGTTCTTTCTCCTACCCTGGACATTCCACAGATATATAAAGCTCACTTGCCTAGTTTCCTCTGAGGATGCCTGCCATAGATGTGGGTGAAATGTCAGGAAAGAATGCTTCTGGAATATGGCCATACAGCCTGGAAAACTCACAGCAACCCAAGCTTTATATTCTTCAGCTGGTTCTTTCACATTCTGGAAAAGTGGTTGCAATGAGCATTTTTACATACAACAGGGATTAAAATGATTTACTTACAGTTCAGTGAATTTTTTCCAGTCATCTTGACTAACCGATGGTTTTGTGTTTGCAAGTGCAGCCATTAGGTGATTCTGAGTAACGTTTACAGGTCTCTTATTTAGTAGTGACAAGCTAGGAGTGACTTCTTCCTAAAAACATATGTCCAAAAAAAGTACAATGAAAGAGATAGTTAAGCTAATTTACTACTTTCCTTCATAGTTCCCATGATTCCTTCCGCATTCTACACAGCACTGTTTTTCTTTCCTTCAGTACTTTCACCATTGCTTAATGTTTACCTTGAAATTGTACGGTGACTCTTACAATTACTAACAATTTTCTTGGCATCTCATCCATGAGAAAAAAGAAGAATGAATTAGCTTGCCTACTTCTGAGAAAGCCTTTCTGAGAAAACATTAGAAGCAATGTCAGACTTATGCACCATTAAGGAAAGATCTGAGACAACAACAATCTTATGTGTTTGGGGTTGGCAGGTGGCAACAAAGGACTAAAAATCAACAATTGTTATTGGTCAGCACAGTTTTTGAATAGTTCCCTTTTGTGTAATTATGACTCAGTAGAAAAAAGAATCTTTGTTATTAAATTTCTGCAATTATGATTTAAAAGTATGCAATGAACACCTGTATAAAAGGAGAATTAGCACGTATTAATGTGTTTCTTACTCCGTTTTTGCTCCTGTAGTTGGCCTTGATAGTGTTTATTTCAGCCCTGAGTTGTTCTATCTGTTCTTGACTCAGTTCTTGATAACCTTCCTGTAAAGTTGTTCTTAACAGTGGGGGTTGAGACGATACTAAATCCTTCAAGGAGATGCTGGTTAAATCATGACTGAGGGAGTTTGGTCCTGAGAAACACTGAGAACTCTGAAAATATTAAAGAAAAACACACAAATATATACATATTATTAAGATGCAAAACACTCATTTTATACGGCACAGCACTTCAAAAGTCGTCACTACAATTGATATTTTATCCAAGGTGAGTCATCAAATAAGACACACTTTAGGAAATGTTCTCTTAATCAGGCAACCTAACTGTAAAATGGAAACCTTGACTTATGGCTATTTTCCATTTTTTGTGTACTTGGCATTTACAGGGATTCTACTTGATTTGTTCTGAAGGATGAAACAGGAAGGAAAAAAAGGTCAGGGAAAGCATAAGAAGGAAACATCTGTGAAAGTGTGCATTGACTTCCCTCAAAATAGTAATGCTTTTGGTAAGGAAAGCATGACATGAGGCAAGGACAGAGAACAACTATATGCTGTATTGGTACATCTGAGGTACATCTTTTTAAATCCACTATAGTCAAAATGGAAGAAAATGCAGAATAAAAGAGAGTTTTAAAGTGAACCCCAAGAATTCTCTCCTGAGACAATAGCTGATCAAGAGAAACAGACTTAAGCACCCTTTTGACACCCTATACTGATAGATTTCTAAGAAAAATGTTCCAAAACATGTGTGCCTACTTTTTCTTTCAAAGTTCAAGGAAGAAGGTCAACTGGGGAAAAAGCAGTAAGTTACCAGTTCTGAAGCAGTTCCATTGCCAAGCTCTGATTCATAGGAGCTGCCAAAGTAAAGTCGGTAGATGTTGGACCTTGGATCTTCAGGAAGCAGCTCACACATCTCAAGGGAAATTAAAGATTGCTCCAAGCCTCCTTCTCCGTCTCCTGCAGAATCATCTGACCCACTGCTTTGGTTTAAGAAAACCATTGAAGATAAACTGAGGTCACTATCAGAGCTAGAACCTGTGTCCTTGGGGGGAGATTAATAAAATTAGAATGTCTAAGGCGGCAAAATTCCCTCTACCTTTAAGTCAGTTATGTCCCTTGCTCCCCGCCCTCTGGTTTCTCTGACAGTTTCCATGATCTTAGTTATTTTAATATAGTTCTACTGTCACATTCCAGTATTTTCTCTTATTGTGAACTGCTTTGGAATCTTCTTACCAAAAGGTGGACATTTGGTATGAAGATGAGTCACTACAAAAGACAGTAAATCTTGGCAAGTTGGATAATGATATGAAAAGACGTGGGATGCACTACAGGTGGATTATTAGGATTATGGCTTATGATCTGTAAAGGTCATAACCTATTGGGTAGCAAAGTTATGGAGGTGCTCCTATAGTTTATTGAGCAATGGATGATCGCTGGGCACATAGGTATCTTGTTTCTACTCGATGCTTTCAACAGACAAAAATTCACGTAGACTTCTTTTAAAGTAATGTGCTTGTTTTACTCATAACTTCATGTATTTTAATTTACAGGAACATTTCTTGTCAGGTTAAACTTTAAAATGTTTCTGTTTGTATCTTTTAACTTATTGTCTTTAACAGTTTCTTAAAAAACTATATTGCTCTCATAAGAGTCTACTTTCAAATAATTCAAGCATCAACAGTTTTCTAACTTCCTACATTGACATCTGACTGAAAAACAGACTTCAAGCTGACTCAAGACTTAACTGTATTCTAAATTCTAACACTGACATCTGTATTCTAACAGATTCAAGCCTTAACTGTCATTCCTCAACTGTCATCATGTTCAAAACACGTTCTAAACAGACACATGACCTGCAGCCCCTCCCACTGCTCAAGTATATAGAGCTAAGGAAACTGCAAGCCAAATATGACGTACACTTCCGGAAATAAAACAACACATTAAAAACAGACTGGGGTCTTTCACCAGTGTCTCAAATCATTTCATTATAGAACTACAGTATTATTAAATTCAGGAATGGAAAAATATTTCAAGTTTTTGAGTGACATACTCTCCAATTAATTAAGAAAAATGTAGAGCATTTTAGGTGTCTCTAACACCACATATGTAAGATTTCTAGCCAGTGATAAACATTATCAATATCATACCCATATTTAAGGGAATTCTTTAAATGGCAGAGTTCTTACCTGTGGCAAAGATGAACCCAAATTAGCATGCACTGCCTCTAGCTGGGCATTGTACAGTAAAGCTTTAAGGTCTGCTCCTGTGAAATTCTCAGTTTTTGCTGCCAAGTGCTCAAAATCCACATCATGGGCCAGACGGAGAGAGTGACTCAGTGCCTTTAAGATATCAAATCGGGAGGCCTAAGAAAAGGAAATTTAATCATATAATTAAAATACTATTTTTCTTAGCCCAACATAGTACCTAACATTTTGATTCTCAGTCTTGTCTTGTGATCTGGAGAAAGGGGCAAGGGTGAAGCAAAAATAGCATGTGAAAGGACACACTGACGTAAACAACCTGATTTCATGGCAGGAACATTCCCTTGAATTTTCCATGCTGTTTCAAGCATCTTGACCCAGCCATGAAGGTATGCAATTCAATTTAAGATGAGATTTTCAGGAAACCTAATGATTCCTGAAACAGCTTTAGTATTAAGCATTCATAAGACAGTTCATCAAATATCATATCTTAGGACATCTCTGGAAAGTTGCCCAAGATCTTAACTTGGCGAGTTTGGAAATAAGACCGCATGTGGATCCAAAATACAAGAGATCTGTGTTAAGAGGTCCCACACTCAGTCAAATGGCTTGCAGCAATTTCACATGCTTTGGGGGCCCTACTGAATGTTTTGGGGACTTCCATTTGGGGCCAGTTAGGAAAAAAGGGGGGGATATGGTTCCCCCTGAGACCTGCTTGGGACCAATCAACCTCCTCTCATCTCCTCTAGTTGAAAAGTAAAGAATTAAATAGAATTCAAATAGAAGTGAGCTAGACCTAGTTAAAACTTTTTTTAAAAAATATTTGATACAGTGATTTGTTTCTCTACCTGATCAGGAGGTGGACAATACAAGCATTTATCTAATCGACCAGGCCTCAGCAGGGCAGGGTCAATCAAATCAGGACGACTAGTGGCTGCCAGGACATAAACTCCTGAGGAAAAAGGGTGGGGACACACACACAAAATCCTGTTAATAAAGAAGCTTAAGGAATGCTTTCCAAGCAGAAAAATGAGAGAAACATTCCAGGTAGAGATAGAACATTTAAATAGTTACCTTCTAAGCTTTCTATTCCATCCAACTGAGTCAACAGCTGATTAACAACTCGGTCAGTTACACCAGTGTTATCATGACCTCGCCGTGGAGCAAGAGAATCAAATTCATCAAAGAAAAGTATGCAAGGCTTGGCTGCCTGAGCTCTGTAATTGAACATAATCAAGAACGAAGGAATGAATTACTCCTGCCAAGATGAAGCATGGAATATTTGCTATTTCACACCTCTCTATCATACATCCACCAGCCCTGTTTATTCACATTACTCCCTAGAAACCATTTTTAACACTGATCATGACAATTAAATCAGGAAAACAATAAATCTGGGCCCAACCTGTTAAATATATCTCGAACTGCTTGTTCACTGGCTCCAATATATTTGCTGAGTAGCTCTGGTCCCTGCAACATACAAAGATAAAGATAAACCAGGCTACTTAATTAAGCCAGCTACTTAACATACCGCTTAACAAACCAGGCCATTTAGCTCTTATTTAGTTTGAAGGAATGAAAGTAAGCAAAATGGAAGGGACAGCATACCATTTTAAGGATAATAAAAAATATAGGTTTCTTCTACATTTGAAACAGATCCAGTGATCTCTCTCTGCTGACAAAAGGATATTTTATCAGACAGAAGTTTCAGCCACGAAAGGGGCAAAGGGGACCTGTAAATTTCCCTTTATTCCAAAGTCTCGCCCAGAAGAATCCAAGAATTATTCAAATGTCTGTGGAAGGTTGGAAGGAGTTGCAAGAGGAAGGAGAAAGTGAAGACTGTATAGTTTTAGGTTTTATATTTGCACATAATTAGTACGATTTTGACCCTTCCGTAACATTTTTAGTACTACAGATACTATACCATATTTTGTCAAATGTAAGTTTCTTACCTTGATGCTGATAAAATTCATTCCACTCTCTCGAGCAACTACACCTGCAAGTAGTGTTTTTCCTGTTCCTGGAGCTCCATATAGTAAGATTCCAGTTCTCTGTCGTATGGGCAGGTTTGCAAATAATTCTGGATACTGAAAATATATGTTGTCATCAGAAATAGTTTCTATAGATATATTTTATACCAACTGATTGCCTTTAGTTTCAGGGCTGCTGAGCTATTTTATAAATGTATAATATGTCTTTGTATTAAAGTAGAATCTCGCTTATTCGACCTTCGCTCATCCAACGTTCTGCTAAATTCATAAATACAGTAATTACTACATAATGTTATCATGTATTGAACTGCTTTTTCTGTCGATTTGTTGTAAAACATGATGTTTTGGTGCTTAATTTGTAAAATCATAACTTAATTTGATGTTTAATAGGCTTTTCCTTAATCCTACCTTATTATCCAACATTTTCACTTATCCAACATTCTGTCAGCCTGTTTATATTGGATAAGCAAGACTCTACTCTATTAATAAAATATAATGCATCAATATATCAATTCTTAGTAAGATCAACATCTGTAGTACAACCAATAATTTATTCTCCTTTCTTTTAAAAATAAAACCAATCAAACTCTCCTGAACTATGATTCTTTTAAGATATAAGTAAAAAGTACATATTTAAGCTACAGTTTATATTTTTCCTCTTGTGATTTTCCACTGATTTGCCAGCTTGTTTCCTCCTGCTCAAACAGGGCATTGTGATATTGTTTCATCATGATTAAGCTAACATATATAGTAATCACAGAGACTAAGTCTACTGCCTTGAGTAGTGTTTGCTTTCTCAAATGTGTTTACATTTTGAGGAAACTGGTATATATATCGTATCCAATCTAACTATCTCTATGCCCTATTCTCCAAGACGAACCTACCCATCTCACTGACAGTGTGGATATAAAAAACAGCATCTATGTGAACAGACTGCAACGTTGTTAACGTTTTCTTCACAAAACTATGGGCTATTGTTTGCACAGGGTTGGAAGACAAACCTAACCCTAACACAAATTAGTCAGATCTTCTACTCTACATTATGCATACACTGTCAATGAATGGAGTTAGATGACCCAAACTTGAGTGATTCTGTCCAAATAATCCTCTTCTGTTGCATCTTCCTCCTTTCATAATCTCTATGCAGTTCAAAGGGATGGGATGGTTTTTGCCCTTTAACAGTGTCAGCTGGTGGCTTCAAAACTGGGCTGGATTTTAAAGGAACTCTCCAGGGTGCTGAACCTACTTTGGTGATTTGCTTTTCCACTGAGTTAGAATCCAACTGTTGCTTATTGGCTTACTGCTTCAGTTGTTGCTTCCTTTGTTTTCAAAATCCCTCAGACCCATGTATAGCTGGATGAAAAACGTTGGACCTTTGAGTCAGACTTTTGATATCAAAAATCAATATAGAGTCATTCCTCCAATTTGTGGATCTGACTTTTGTGGATTTGATGAAAATGTTATTTTAGGACTCTCTAGAACAGGCGTGAGCAAACTTCAGCCCTCCAGGTGTTTTGAACTTCAACTCCCTTAATTCCTAACAGCTGGTAGGCTATTAGGAATTGTGGGAGTTGAAATCCAAAACACCTAGAGGAATTGTGGGAGTTGAAGTCCAAAACACCTGGAGGGCCAAAGTTTGCCTATGCCTGCTCTAGAACCTTCTGTATGACTATATGGTCAATGAGATGTTGACCAAAGAATCATGCTGGAAGACCTACGATTCCTGGAGTGGCTTTCTCTCAGAAAAAAAATGCATTATTTATTAATAATTTTTTTTCCCATTTTCATGAGGGCCTTGCACCCTTAACCCCAGAGAAGGTGGCAGGTTGACTGCATTCTTAACAATCATTGCCATACAGTAAACACAGTGTTATGAATATGATTTTGTTTCTTATTACAAATGCAAGAAATACCTTTGCAGGCAGCTGGATAGTATCTGTAAGTACTTGTTGTATCTCCTTCAGCCCACCAATCCGATCCCAGCCAAAATCCTGAGGTTTATGGAGGTTAACATTTCTCAAAGATGTTGGTGTGAACCCCTGTAAAGCTTTTTGGAAGTCTATTGTTGATAGAACCAAATCTATTAAAATGAGTAAAAAAAATTATAAAGCTCCTTAGAAACCTATTCTTTAATGAAATCTGTTAAAATTGAGAAAATATTAACTTTTATAATGTTTTATAAGGCATCACTTTGGTATACAATATCCAAAATGCTATGGAGTGCTTTGCAAAGTAAATCACAGCCAAAGGAAGCCATGTGTAAGTCTAATAGCTACATCCTACAATCCTATGCAAAGCAAAAAACAACCAGAATTGTAATAGCTGTTGATGAAACACAATGAAGGTAGCACAACAAGTACGGTTATCCATTTCTGAAAGGATCCAAATGCTATGTAACAAATGTGAGATCAGAAGACCTTGTCACTTTAAGTTGACACAAACAAGAGAATATTGACCGGTCCAATGAAACCACAGATAAACATTGTCCTGGTAGCTCAAAACATGGTCACGTTTAGGCTCTTTAATTTCAACTCCAAGTAAACAGTGTCACATAGTAGTACTAATCACCCTACTCCCTATATAGGCACCTCACTAGATCCATAGAATATTTGAAATGAAACACGGGTTTTGATTGCATCAACATCTAAAATAGCAGATTTGCAGGGTTCTAATAGGATTAGTTCCAGATAAGTTAAATACTGCTTATATTTTTACTGGATTAGATAATACAAATTGCTTTATAATAAAATTTAAAAAAATGATCGAAGGAAATTGATGGAATAAAATAATACATACCTTCTTTTTCACACCTTTCCTGGGTAGAAACACTTGAGTGTATGGCACGATCAACTAACATTGTCAAATCCCTAGCTACAAATCCTTCTGTTTCCTTTGCAATTTGATGGAGATTAAGATCACAGAACTGGTCTAAATTTGAGTCAAGCTTATTTTTTACTATGGACCGAAGTATTTCGTATCTTTGTCCCTGGAAAGAAAAGAATGGCACAATTCAGTGATTTAAAAAGCAAGGAAAAGCTACATTATATTTCAATGCAATATTTCAATAATTATGATTTAAGATTCATAAAATTCAGATGTGGATACTGAGCACAATTGTTTTACAACATCCTAGACAAAATAATTTAGAACACAAGATTTTAAATGCACTCTAGAAGAATATACTTTAAATAAATTATAGCTCATTATTCTTACCTGATTTGGAGAGGGGATATGCTGGAAACATTGAAATATGTGAAATCCTTGTGCAGAAATAATGAAAGAATTTAGTGATTGTTCAGACAGGCTTGTGGTGATAAGTGCAATCGAACTGTATGTGGAAATAGTTTCTTTTATCATATCTTTCAAGACTAAAATAAGAAGAATAAAGGACTTAGATTTTATGGATTGGTGATCATACAAAATAGCAACCACATCAGTGTTTGTTTTCTCCATAAATAGAATCTATTTCAAAAAATGGTATTTTTCAATAAAGCATTTTATAACTATCCCGCTAATCAATATATTGTATGTTTAGTTTGCTTCAACTGTATTAAAAACTTCTAACTCCTATCTAAAATGATCGATATCCAATATACGAGGGGAACTTGTAATAAAATCTTAAACTTGTACTAAACATGGAAGAGACTGTTTATAATCTGCAAATAGATACACTACACAATAATTAAATGTGTTGTTACCTGAACCTATGTGCTGACTTTTGCATGTCTCAATTTGTTAATGTAAAACATGAATTCTAACTATGTCTCAGAATACATAACATAATTGCCCAGCTAAAGCAAGCAGATTTAGAAGATGATGATTAGCTGAGAATCCTAAACATGTCACCTTCAGTTCCACAACAGAAAATCATGAGATGTTTAAAATAAAACAATATATTAAAATTATGAATTGAATCACTGGTTTCTGTGACACCTCTGGAAATATTTTATCTAAACAGAGAAGCTGCTTTGAACTAAAACTACAGAAACACATGAAAGAAACAAATCTGTTTTAAGATTCTACATGTATAAATCACAGCTTAGTTTGCTGTCAACTGAAGAATATATCAAAGTCTGATGACAACTTTTTGGAAGGTATAACCAACACACTCTGAACTTTCCATAGAAAGTATTGGGCATATAAAATTTAAAACCATAGTAATCCGTAATCAAGAGAGTTGTAAATAACTAGTGACACTATCTAGGTAGTAGATCGTACCATGGGCAAGGCGATTACTCTGAACAGCCTCAGGACTGTTCTCGTGTTCTGGAGCAAGAGGAACTCCAGCTATGTGATCAAGATCATCCAATAGTACAACAGATGGTTGTCTCCACCTTGCCTCTCGAAAAACTTCTTCCAGTTTTTTGCATATGTTTTCTAACCTTTTCCCTGAAGAACAAATATATGAAGTTAGCAAGTGAAGCAGCTTTTAATGCAATTTATGACTTTGCAAGAGAGTGAACAGAGTCTTGCTCTTTTATAATTCTGATTGAACTCAGGGAGTTTCGTAATTATCCTATTACAAGTCTTTATTTGGAAAGTTTTAAGATCTGAAAATTAAAGCAGTTAGCAAAGGAAGTAATGTTCATACCATTCCTCAAATCATGCAACTTTTTGGATAACCTTGGACAAGACATGGCTGCATTATATAACAACTCTTCACAGCTGTTTGGGTAAAGGATAGTGCTAAAATAGTAAACTATTGTATACTGAAAATGCACAGTTGTCCACATACCTCTTAAAGGTTTGCAATCAACTACTTCCACATGGGCATCGAGTTTATTGTATGCATCTTTGCAGATAGCCTTTGCTAGAGTTGACTTGCCACTTCCCTGAAAAATAAATTCAGACTAGAACCTTCACAAATCATACTTTGAATGAAACTATTGTTCCTATGAAAATAAATGTCAGAAATTAATTCCAGACAAGCTCCAATGAAATAAATGAAAATTATGAAGAATAAATTAAAGTTTTTTGTTCATGTTGTTATGAGAAAAGTTAGTAAGGAGAGGTCTAGAGGTTGAAGTTTATTTATTTATTTATTTATTTGCGATATTGGTATCTTCCTTCTCAACCCCAAAGGGGACTGAAGGCGGTTCACAGTATTGGCAACAATTCAATGCCATCGATAAAACAGTATAAAACATTAAAATTGACCCTTCTCTAATGAAACAATATTATTAAACACATCACATAAAATAACATCACCTATTACATAGAGACATAGCCGTTGTCATAAACAGCCCTGGGTCAGTGCACTTTCATATGACATTAGCTTTCTTTGTGACTAGATTGAGATAGACCAGAGGTCACCTATCTTCCCCCTCCTCCCCCCCCCCCATTTTTCCCCATTTTTCCTTTTTTTTTAAAAGAGAAGGAAGTATAAAAAGAGAGGGTGCAGATAAAAGCAATGTTACATAGAAATGAAGTGTGTAAAATATGAGCACCAATGAAAACTAAGCGCAAGCAAGATATTGTAAAGTTGAAACAATAAAAATATTGTAAACCAAAAGAAAAGAAAAAAGAAAGACAGAAACGTATTTTTGGATGCCAAGAAGTGTCAGATATTTACCTTTGCTCCAGTGATTAAGATACCTCCGCTGCGTAGTCCTGCAGATATGGGGGCAAGCTTTCGAGACAGTGGTCGGCCCAAAAGGCTGTGAGATAGGTGCTTAAAAGAGGAGGCTCCTAGGTCATCTACTCCTCTGCAAAGGAAATGTTAGCAAAACTGAGAAGTAACTTTTTCCATCCCAATAAAATCAAATAACATATAAGAAAAGGATGGTTGTTCAAGAATACCTTTGAGCTTAAAGAAGTCTAAAATAACTTTCCAGCCCAATTCTGCCTCCCATTCGTGGCCATGGCAAAACCATGAAATATTTATTAGAATGTGTGAAAATGCTGCAGCCTAACAAACTCTTCACTGTAGCCACTTTATATATGATACTGTTCAGATAAAACAACTAGATGTGCACACATTGTAACAGAAGGTGCTTTTACCTGTACACCAATTTGTGTATGCTATCTTGGAAGAATCAGACTCTCCTTTATTCATTGTTGCTTCTGATTTTGCCTAACTTTGTGGGATTAAAACTAACTGTGTGTTTAAATCCTGACTGGGCAGGATGACCTCCAGGATGACCTGTTTAACTATAAAGCTCTGAATAGTTACATTGTTCAATGTTCTTATACTGTGTTTTTCAAAAATCTTACAATTCCCACTTTATTTAATAGTTGACTTTTTCTGGTTTATGGTACTGTCAAAATGTCTTACCCCAAAGAATTCAGGCTGAGGTGTGGAAGAAACTTGTCAAAAGACTGTTCACTACCACCACTGCTTACTGTAGTCATTGGCTTTACTAAAACCTGTACAACAGAACATAAGTTACTATTTAGACATGAAGAAAATAATTAGAGATAAGCTTTTTAAGCTATAATCTTGTATTTACTTCTCTAGAACTTCTGTAAGCTTTATTGACCTTAATGAAACTAAGGGCCCTTCCAGACAGGCCCTATATCCCAGGATTTGATCTCAGGTTTTCTGCTTTAAACTGGATTATACGAGTCCGCACTGCCGTACTCCCAGATAATCTGGGATAAACAGAAAACGTGGGATCAGATCCTGGGATATAGGGCTGTGAAGAAGCGCTAATCCCACTAGATGCCACCAAAAATTGTGTGAGGAAGTATTAATCTTCTTTAATGCCGCCAATATTCTGTGAGGAACCTTCTTTTAAATATCAATTAAGCTGCCACCAATATGTTTAGAGACGCTGGATTATGTCTCTGTTTATCTTTAGTTGTGTTGTGAGGTGACTTTGGTAGTGTGGAATGCACCAAGCATAAAAGCAATGGAGGAGGCAGGTTTGAAATACAAAGAGAACAAGTTTTATTGTTAACAGAACGTAATTGTTGCAGTTTTGAGAATTTGAACTTGGCACAAGGCTTGATGTTACAAAATGGCTGGTTTGAGATACATGCTTCTGATGTTACAAATCTACAAACTCCTTCTTAGTGAAGTGCTTATACTACTTCAGAGTTCCCTATTGTGAATATCCACACTGTTTGCCCTATACTCGGAACAAACCACTGATCACCAGTCTTTCCTTACTGGCAATCCTGAAAACCCCCTATGTTAGATTCTTTTAACCTAAGCAATCTAACAAGGCAACACCTTCAGCTCTCTTGCTGAAGAAATATTCACAAATTCTAGGAACTACTGAATTCTCACAGCTTCACAACAGAGCCCTAACTGGCTCTCCTCTTCCCCGGGTCTCATCCACCGGACTAAACTACTTTCCCCAGAGTCCTTTCTTGACTCTGCTATTTCCCAGAGCCCTTAACTGGCTCTGCTCTTCTCCGGGTCTCATCCACCGGACTGAAGCTTAACTGCCACTTTCAAACCTTTTTCTCCTTAAGCTCCGCCCACCTCCTCTGAGGCTGTGTTACCATGGCAACCTATCCCTCACAGTTAGGCCATGGCAATAAATGTAATACATAAATACAGTTTAAATACAATATAATAAACACTCTATAATAAACATTTCTCTACAAGGGCCTATCTGGAAAGGCTTTTACTTACTGGGGAGACATATATAGGATTGCACTACTACAGTATAATTGCTGGGGTGATACTGACTATATACTTTAATAAAGACCAGACTTATCAGATGTAGAACATAATATCAGACTAGGTTCAAACAGCCAGATATATCATGAAGGAAAGAAATGTGCATGTCAAAAAAGCAGGTGTGTTTGACAAGTTTTCCCTGAAGCTAAATCTATCAACAACTGTAAATAATAAGGCAGGGAAAGAATCCAATACCACATCTAAAGTTACTACATGACTTTCACACTGTTTATACAAATTCGTCTTGACTATACAATTTTCAGCTTATCAATTCTATAGTGATTAAAGATGTCAAAATCCCTGAATATTAGAAAATATAAATATTTCACCCTAAAAGAAGAGATGGTTGGAAAATTATTTTGAGAGTAGTGGGAGAGCTACTTCACAGTTCCTTCTTTGAAAGCCTAATAAATCCCATCATTCAAAATTGTGATGGAATTTAAATAGAAAATGCTCTTAGAATTTTCCCCACAAAGCTTCATACAAAAAGGCAAAAAGAACTAACATGAAATAAACCCAAAGAATAAAATGATAGAATGTATATAATTAAACTATTGGATACCTGAAAAAAGCAATATTTACTTGTATATTGGCCTTCTGCAGCAAACTAGGACTCAAGATGAAAGTGTCCTTTGCCTTTTCCTCTTCGGAAGTGACTACACTGAGGACAAAATCTTCCTTACCTTTCAGAACACAAAAGGTATTATTAATTCGCCTGTGTCAGAAAGTGAAATGCCAGATTTTATGACTTTCCACATTTTGTATTGTATGAAAATAACCTATAATAAAATCTAGATAATTCAAAAGAAACAAGTGTTATGGTCTGTCAATAAGCCTTTTTAGTATCACATCTTGCTTAACTGGCGAGATCCAATTTGAAGATGCTAAGGGTGAGGTTCTTCAACATCAGTCTGATCTGATGTTATTAAAAGAAAATCTTAAAAATGATCATTTTCTCTATAACAGTTGTAGCTTATGATGCTTTTACTATACACCATTTCCCACATAAAAGGGTCACATTTTCCCCAACAAGTGTATTTTCCTCAATATATGACATTAAGTATTAAGTAACTGATTTGATTTTCCTCAATTAAAATGATCTGATTAATGAACAACATTTTTTTAAAAAAATCAAGTTCATTTTCACAATAGAGTAACAATATGTTGGTGACCACACCTAAGGGCATTGTTTTCCTTGTCATACTTTTCCGGTCTTTTAAAAAGTATTATTCCACAATGGAAAAAAAGGAGGCAAAAGAAAAAGGGAAAAAGAAATGCTACTGAAGAAAAAATGGTGAGAGGACATTCACATAAGTATGTTTAGGATGCATTTGCATAGTATGTTAGGGAGAATTTAAATTCCCGAAGCCCTAAATATCCCACAGATGCTTCTGGAATCAAACCACTTAGGATACCAAGGGCCGACTTTGATATCAAATAATAACTGTAAAGCAATTTTTCTCATTAAACTGCTCAGAAGCATTTTTCCAGCATTTCATATGCTGCTAACTTGACTAATCCACGAAGAATGTTACTGAAAACAAAATATAAGTGCCACATTATTTGCTTAAGTATTTTTTTGCTTAAGTTTTGTTCCTCTCTCTGTATGCATGTGTGTTTATTTTGCTGCATTTTTATTACACTGAATATCTTCTGTACATCAATGGGGAACAAGGCCATTTACACCCATTTCAGTTCAAAGATAATTTTTAATTTCTGTATGTATGTATTTTATCTTTTACAATTTAGCTGTAAATCGCCTAGAGTATTCTCGGATGGAGGGCGATTAATAAGTAATTAAATATGATGATGATGATGATGAAGATGTAACACAAGAAAATATGGAAAAGTAGAGGAAAGAGATTGAATACACCCGAAGGGACTATACATTGTCTATAATGCTCTTACAGCAAGGCAAAATAAAATGGAGGGTGGGTATGAAAGGTGATCTAAGCTGAGACAACCAGATCCATAGATTCTTAGGAAACAGATGTTTAGTGTTTTCCTCACCTTCTTTAAGAGCTAACTGTATATAGCTTGTGTTTCCTATAATCAAAGGAATGTTGATGTAATCCTGTAGCCACAAAGTAAAGGCCTTTTTAATATCATCTTCACCGATATCTTCATTCTAAAAAGAAGCAGGGATGAAAGGATAGGTGGTGAAATAAATCTTCCTAATCATTTTACACAACAGATATTTGTTCAAAAAATCAACAACACATTAACTCATTAACTGAGGTCTTACTAAGCACAGATTAATTATTCTTTAGTAATAAGATTAGTCAAACAAATGTTAACAAAACATGAATTTCCTTAACTATAAACAGACAAGACACTAAAACCAGCTTGGCAAAATTAAACTGTAAACTCACTAAACTTCTTTCGGGGTGCAGTCTAAGATATGTTGGAGTTTTAGGATCTGAATTCACTGAGGATATTCTGACAGCTGCATGTATTTCTATTTGTAGTTTGTTTCTCAACAGTTCAGGTATCTAGAATACAAAAACAAGATTTGTGAAAGAACACATGCTTAAGAGCATTCTACAAATTCCACTGAGACATTCCTTCCAGTACCGAATTTGAAGAAAAATTTAATTCTATACATTCAAAGACTCCGACAACGTTTGAAGTATCAACATTTGCCTGGAAACTTGTGGAGGTGGGTGCGAGAATACAACCCTTCAGTTAATCAAAAGTATATTTGTAAAATTATGTTTGATAATTTGCGCCGGCAGGACTGCGGACTGAAAGGTTGCGGTTCTAATCTGGGGAGCGGGGTGAGCTACCATCTGTCAGCTCCAGCTCCCCATGCGGGGACATGAGAGAAGCCTCCCACAGGATGGTAAAACATCTGGGCGTCCCCTGGGCAACGTCCTTGCAGACGGCCAATTCTCTCACACCAGAAGCAACTTGCAGTTTCTGAAGTTGAACTTGACATGAAAAAAACTATGTTTACAGATGGCTACAAATTCACAACAAAGTAAAGTGAATAAAATGAATTTTCTCGGGCCTTCTCTCAACTGTGTATACTTTTCATGGATGATGTTGGTCCCTTTCTATTTCCAAAGGATGGGTTGTAAGGAGCTGAGGGCTGCTTGGGGGCACTGGACTGGCGAATCTCTGGGAAGGCATTTACAATTTTAATATTAATCAGAAAGAACATTTTTCCACATTTAAAACTGATGTAAATCTTCTACAGGTTTCTTAAACGAGACTAACCCAAACTCTTCCAATATGCAATTGCTCCACATTGTTATTGCACATTATGGCACTCTTTAGGTCCTCAAATCCACTCCATATTATTTGTACAACAACAATTTCATTGGATTCTTCACTTTTACTGATGCTGGGCTGCTTTTGATCTTTTGCATTGATCATCTGCTTTTCTTTCTTTGACATTAGATTCTGCTTTGATTCGTGATGCTGTTGTGTTGTTGGAGAAAGCAATTTACTCATCTTCCCATAAGACACTTTAATATTGTTATCTAAAGAGGAGAATTCTAGGTGCCATGGAAAAACATGAATCGTGTTACATTTCTGAAATGTAGATGCTGTCAATGCACTTTGTACACTGGGGGGCTGAACGTGGCATACTCTGAATACAGAATCCATATGAATCAAGTTCAACAGGCTGTCTTTGACAGAATTCAGTTCACCAGTACTACAGGAAGTGTCCTGTTTCTTGTCTGAGGAATAAGAGAAAATACTCCCAATAAAATTCCATATATTTGGCAGGACGTTTGCCCCTAGTGATGCTTTTGTCTCTGGCTTATGCTCATGAGCGTCCATATCTAAATTAGTTTCTTTGGCACCCAGTTCTTTGGTAGCTTCTCTTGGATCTAATGTGGGTTTAGGAACACTGTCCTGTAAAATGTCATTTTTGTCAGAAGGACCCATGGTGGAGCGTTCTCCCTGCTCACGCGGTTTAGGCCGAACAAAAAGCTCTGTCCGAGGTTCAAGTCTCCCATAAAGAGCAGCTGGTTTTAGTGCAACTGAAATTAAAGAGAGAAAACATTACTATAGGTGCTAACTGTGATTACTCTTTCTATGCTATAGAAAGGTGAGCACGAAGACTTACCAATCTGGATATATATACAAGTGTGCTGTTCAACCCACACTGGGAAGATAGCCTTAGGAAACACTATTCGAATTTGGTCAAGAAGATGGCTTTCAAGTGAGGAAGCATACAGCTCCTACAATAATTTAAACAAAAATTAGGAAATATTAGGAAATATTAAACCTCACCTGTGTTTGTGCACAAAGTTGGATCTGAACAATAGGGAACTCTTATATACAGTAAATATTAGGTTGAGAAGAGAGGAATGAAAATGAAGAGCACCAGAATGTTTTCAAAAAGATTAAGAAATCTTTTAAAAAGAAATAATTTTATTACCAATATTTCCCAATAATCTGCAGAGAGTGGTTCCACTTCTACTTGCTGACAGGACAAAACTTGGGAACAAGGCTGGAGAAATACCTAGCAGACAAAACATTTTGTTGTAAAAAATACTGTCAATCTGTGGAGAAATAACAAAGTTCTGCCAACAGTATTACTTTGCATTGGTATGACCTTTCGAGGAAACACCAAAATGCTGGCAATGGGGATAAACCACGAGTACTTGTTATACTAGACTTGTGCTGGCGCCATTGACTGTGGCTTACTTATTTTCTCACAAACTTTTCAGGTCTGTATAAATAACTTTCAACAAAATGCTATCAGTTCTGTTCTTTCCCTTTATTACTGTCCCCCATTACATATGATCACAAATGGCAAATCTAGCAGCAAGCACTGTTTGCCACTGAAATTGTTGTAAACAGTTACATCTGCACGTTAATATTGTATAGAAAGATTTATTTTATTTCCCATATTTATACTCCGCCCTTCTTTCCCCGAAGGGATTTCCAGTTTTGAGCCTGAATATTTAATGGATACAAAATGAGAAAAACATATATATGAATAAAAAGAACAAATGAACATACAGATCAATTTTCAAAGTTATTTATTCATTTCTTTCATTTCCATTTTGTCTTAATTCTTTACACTATTCTTTAGATTTGATGAATCAAGGCCATGTAAACTGATCTTAGATAAAGCAATTGATAGTATTCATGCTTGAAAAACATCTATATATATAAATTTGTTAGGGGCATCCAACGAGGAAACAAAACTCAAAAACCCCCCAACGAAACTTAACCAAAATTCCCATGCCCATAACACAACCCACAAGGTACAAACATATCTACTCAAAATGAAAAACAACACAACAACACACTCATAAAACGGCAAAACAACAAAACTAAAAAAAAACCCAACGAAACTTAACCAAAATCCTCGTGCCCATAACACAACCCACAAGGTACAAACATATCTACTCAAAATGAAAAACAACACAACAACACACTCACAAAACGGCAAAACAGCAAAACTCAAAAATCCCCCAACGAAACTTAACTAAAATCCCCGTGCCCATAACACAACCCACAAGGTACAAACATATCTACTCAAAATGAAAAACAACACAACAACACACTCACAAAACGGCAAAACAACAAAACTCAAAAATCCCCCAACGAAACTTAACCAAAATCCCCGTGCCCATAACACAACCCACAAGGTACAAACATATCTACTCAAAATGAAAAACAACACAACAACACACTCACAAAACGGCAAAACAACAAAACTCAAAAATCCCCCAACGAAACTTAACTAAAATCCCCGTGCCCATAACACAACCCATAAGGTACAAAATATCTACTCAAAATGAAAAACAACACAGCAACACACTCACAAAACGGCAAAAGAACAAAACTAAAAAAAAACCCAACAAAACTTAACCAAAATTCCCGTGCCCATAACACAACCCACAAGGTACAAACATATCTACTAGGCCTGTTTGATCAAGAAAAAATTTGTTTCTAAAATCGATTTGTAATTGGGGTGTTTTTTTGTTTCGATATTTAAAATATTTACAAAACTTTCCAAAAAAATGTTTTGTTATTTACGAAATTTCGTAAATATTTACAAAACATTTTGTAAGTGTGAATGTTGCAGTAATGGTCACCTTGATTAGCATTGAATGGCTTTCATTTCTCCCACCCTGGACATTCCATAGATAAACTCCATTTGCCTAGTTTCCAACAGACCTCTGAGGATGCCTGCCATAGATGTGGGCAAAATGTCAGGAGAGAATGCTTCTGGAACATGGTCTGAAACCATGCCCTGAAAACTCACACAACCGGCCTCCGCGCGCCATCCAAACGGCTCCGGCTCCTGCGCCCTCCTCCTCCTCCTCCTCCCGGAGGCCGGTTGTAAGGGTGAGCGCGCGCGCGCCATCCAATCGGCTCCGGCTCCTGCGCCCTCCTCCTCCTCCTCCTCCTCCTCCTCCCAGCTGTGTTGCAGGAAGTGCCAGGAGGAGGAGGAGGAGGAGGAGGGCGCAGGAGCCGGAGCCGATTGGATGGCGCGCGGAGGCCGGTTGTAAGGGTGAGCGCGCGCGCGCCATCCAATCGGCTCCGGCTCCTGCGCCCTCCTCCTCCTCCTCCTCCCGGAGGCCGGTTGTAAGGGTGAGCGCGCGCGCGCCATCCAATCGGCTCCGGCTCCTGCGCCCTCCTCCTCCTCCCAGCTGTGTTGCAGGAAGTGCCAGGAGGAGGAGGAGGAGGAGGAGGGCGCAGGAGCCGGAGCCGATTGGATGGCGCGCGGAGGCCGGTTGTAAGGGTGAGCGCGCGCGCGCGCGCCATCCAATCGGCTCCGGCTCCTGCGCCCTCCTCCTCCTCCTCCTCCTCCTCCCAGCTGTGTTGCAGGAAGTGCCAGGAGGAGGAGGAGGGCGCAGGAGCCGGAGCCGATTGGATGGCGCGCGGAGGCCGGTTGTAAGGGTGAGCGCGCGCGGGCCGGGCGCCCAACAGGCAGGGGCGGTGCTTGGCTCACTGGGTGTGCGCTCGCGCCGCCCCTTCGCCCCGCCCGCCCCATTTACAAAACGGGCGAAAGCTCGTAAATACTGTGGGAGTTGCCGTTTCGATATTTAAAAACCCTTCCGGGTTTGAAAATATGTTTTGTTATCGTACCGTAAATGCAAAAATTAACGAATGTTTTACGAATTACGAAATTAACGAACGAAACCGCACAGGCCTAATATCTACTCAAAATGAAAAACAACACAACAACACACTCACAAAACGGCAAAACAACTGAGCATGCGCATTGGCGCCCAGCCGCAAGTTCCCTGGTGCGCGCACATGGCCTTCCGGCCAACGTTCCCTCTGCGGAAACCATGCCCACTCCAAGCCCCGCCGCGCCGCTTCCCGCACACACACACCTCCTGCCGCACACACACACTCAACCCCACACTCCATCACTCCCCCCGCCGCCGCATACACACACGCAACCCCACCCCCCCGCCGCCACACACACACACGCAACCCCACGCTCCATCACTCCCCCCACCGCCGCACACACACGCAACCCCACTCCTCCCGCCGCCGCACACACACACGCAACCCCACTCCCCCGCCGCCGCACACACACACGCAACCCCACGCTCCATCACTCCCCCCGCTGCCGCACACACACATGCAACCCCACGCTCCATTACTCCCCTGCCCCAATCTTACCTCCTTTTACTTCACGCCACCTCCAAACCCCACCCCGCCCCTTCCCGCCCTGTCAAAATCTAGGAAAGACAGGAAGGAAGGAAAGAAGGAAGAAAGAGAAAGGGAGGTAAAGAAAAAGGGGGAAGGAAGGAAAGTTAGAGGAAGAAGAAAAGGAAAGAAAAGGAAAGATGGAAGGAAAGAAAAGAGAGACAGCAGAAGAGAAAGAAAAAGGGGGAAGGAAAGAGATAAGAGAAAGAAGAGGAGAAGGAAAGATGGGAAGGAAGGAAGGAAGGAAGGAAGGAAGGAAGGAGGGAGGGAGGGAGGGAGGGAGGGAGGGAGGGAGGGAGGGAGGTAAAGAAGGAGAGAAAGAGGGAAGATTGGCCACAGCAACACGTGGTGGGTCAAGGTTGTTATTTCTATTATTATTATTATTATGCTATTGTTCCTCTGAGACCCTTTTAGGGGGAATGGGAGAGGTGTCAGGTCCCGGAGGCAATGCATTGCATTATTGTTATTGTTATGATGGTGGTGAAATAAAAGGAAATAAAAAGTGAAAGAAGGAAGCAAACAGGGAGGGAAGAAAGGCAAAGGAAGAAAGGGGGAGGGAATGAAGGAAAGAGAGAAGGATGAAACCAAGTAGTGAAAGAAGGAAAGAAAGAAAGAGGTAGAGAAGGAAGAAAGGAGAGAAAGGGGGAGGAAAAGGGGGAAGGAATAGGTAGGGACCTCTCTTTCATAATAGTCCAGATATCTACCTCAACTTTGATAAGTTTTACTATAGGCCACAGCAACGCGTGGCAGGGCACAGCTAGTGTACCTATAAAGGTGAGGAGAGGGGAATGTAGTCACTTTTGCTCATATAGGGCAAACACTCCCCCTGCTGGTTAGACACCTCTGACTTCTTCCTGGTAGAAACTGAATTAGTACACAATCACATAGTAATAGAACAAGCGCTACAATGAATGGCATAGTTCTGTACATTTCCTTAGATGGGATACACAATGTCCTTAAAAGGGAATTTCCACTAGGAGGCAAATGGGCGGTAACATTTAAAATTAACAAAATCCACATGCAATGGCACAATCAGGATTCTAAATCACAACAACAACAACAACAACAACAACAACAATTTTATTCTTGTAATATTCTAAATTTCAAACCTGTTGTCCATCTTTGATGCCAAGTTTCTCTGCTAGCTGTCTGTTTATTTCAACAATGTTGCCACTACACTGACGACAATGCCTGATTTCTGTCCAGCCCAGGAACACAGTCTGATTGTCCCAGGAAGTTTTCACAGCTTGATCCTGTTAATTCCATTTAAAATGAGAGAAAGGAGAGGGAGTAACAGCATGCATCACTCATTATTCTTTGTCTGACATCAACAAGTGGCTACAGATACAGTACTTTTGTAACTTGAGTCTATGAATGCTTATCGTAAGGGCATTAGCCTCCTAGCTCCACGCTCAGATTGTCACACTTTCCCTTGGCTCTATGTAGGAATTTGTTGCACTTAGGAATCATTAGTCCGAACCCATCATTTGTTGTTCAGCCATGATGTTGTTTGATTATGATGTTTTTATTTGTTTTTGCTGTTGTTGATGATTATATTTATATGCTTGTTCTAACCTGTTTTGGTGGGCATGTCCCCTTGTGCACTGCCTCGAGTCCCTTCAGGGCGATGGAGTTATTACTTTTATTATTATTATTATTATTATTATTATTATTATCTATAGAGTATTAACATTTCCCAGATGTTAATGTTTCAGAAGAGTTTCTGCTTCCTTGTTTTCTCTGAACCTTTTCCTTGCAGATTCTTTCTGTCAAAAAGATCCCCCATAAGTGTTTTCTTTGCTGTTTTAATTGTGATATTTTACTTGTATATTGCTTTCCCAGATGCAGCGTAACAGGCAAATATGGAACTATGGAATGACTTGACGATGGGACTGGAAAATGACTTTAGTAAGAAGATGCTGATGATTTATGTTTTTATTGCTTTTATATGGTTTTTATATTATATGCTAAATGTTTTTAACTGTATTTTACGTCTGGTGGGGCATCGAATTATTGCCGACTGCAAACCGCCTTGAGTCACTTTCGGGCTGAGAAGGGCAGTATACAAATCATAGAATCATAAAGTCACAGTGTTGGAAGAGACCTCGTGGGTCATCCAGCCCAACCCCCTGCCAAGAAGCAGGAAAATAGCATTCAAAGAACCCCCGACAGATGGCCATCCAGCCTGTTTAAAAGCCTCCAAAGAAGAAACCACCATGACACTCCGGGGCAGAGAGTTCCACTGCTGAACAGCTTTCACCGTAAATAAATAAATAAATAAATGAGACAGTGAAACGCTGCCCCTCTTTTCTCACTCTCATGCAGTCCATAGGCACCAAGGGACATTTTTAAATTCTTCCAGTCTCTAAAATTTTAGGGATCATAAACTACTATTGGTTAGTTTGGTTGCAACAGTGCACTTGAAACTTTGTTGTGGGATTGGGAGCAGAAAACCATCTCACTTCATGATCCTTTGTTTTGGACTAAGAGGAGGGCGACTAAAATTATCAAGGGTCTAAAGAACAAACCCTATGAGGAGTGGCTTAAAGAGCTGGGCATGTTTAGCCTTCAGAAGAGAAGGCTAAGAGGTGACATGATGACCATGTATAAATAAGTGAGGGAAGTCATAGGGAGGAGGGAGCAAGCTTGTTTTCCGCTGTCCTGTAGACTAGGATGTGGAACAATGGCGGAAAGGAGATTCCACCTGAACATTAGGAAGACCTTTCTGACTGTGAGAGCTGTTCAGCAGTGGAACTCTCTGCCCCAGAGTGTGGTGGAGGCACCTTCTTTGAAGACTTTCAAGCAGAGACTGGATAGCCATCTGTTGGGGGGCAGGGGGGTGGACTGGGTGGCCCATGAGGTCTCTTCCAACTCTATGATTCTATGACTTTACACTGAAATAATAACAATATTATAGAACTAGTGTGGCCTGTTTTTGGAAATGTTAGAGAATTGCATTGCTCTGTGCAGTACTGTCATGAATGACTTTTCAATAACTTTGAAGCATAGGTTCTTTTTATTGCAATTTCCAGTGTAAGAAGGTATATCAGATTACAGAAAAACATTTAGACAAAGAATGACATTAGACATACAGATTCTATGCAACTACATTGGATTCATAACTACATGGCTAACAAACAAAGGGAATTACATTTTCACTCAGCATTCACACCACATGCACACACATTCATCCTCATGCACCCAAATATTACCATATAATTTTCTCCCTCCTTGGAGAAGCACCTGTTAGGCCAGACCCTGCTTTCCTGCAGCCTGCCAATACATAGTTCCATAACCGCATTGAGTCGCCGATTTAGGCTGAAAAATGCGGTATAAAAATAAAGCAAATAAATAATAAATAACACCAAAACGTCTTTTCCTAAGAACAATGCCAAGAACCAGATCTCTGTTTTCAATACAGCAGAACCTGCCTCCCTGCACAAAACCTAAGACTCCAAAAGCACACTTCTTCCTCTTCCCTTGAGAAAGAAGCCCCAAAGTGACCAGACTGCTCCCGTTCAAATCTGCCACTATCCATTGGTTCACTATCTCTCTCCTTCCCATGGAGCAGAGCACAGCGGGTGAACCAGATTCGTCAGGTTGGTCACAATTTGATCATTATTAGACTGAGTCTTTTGTAGGAATATTCTGTTGATGTAGTCCCAAAGTTGTAAATTAATGATAGATGTCTTCCATCCTGGATCCATCTCAGTTTCCTGGCCAGATGTTGACTCTTCTTGATTGGCGATGGCAACCACAGGGCTTGTGTTGAATTCCTTCTTAACATAAGGAAGATTGCAAACATTTCCTTTATCAATGTCCCAGTTCTTATCAGGGTTTCTCACTAGCAAGTCCAGCAAGCAAGTAGTTAGTCATTGCAGGCCTGGGTCTTTTACTGGTATTTCCAAAATTATTAACTCCATACATCCTTCCATTCATTCCCACACATCATATTAAATTCATATTTGTCAAATCTGCACATTGAATTTCTTATGACAGTACAACTAGTAAAGCATGAACGTAGAATACTCTTAAGGCGGGCCTGGGCCAACTTGGGCCCTTGGGGTTAGCGGCTGAGGGGGGAAAGGAAAGGGCCTGAGGCTGTTAGGAATGGTGGGAGTTGAAGTCCAAAACACCCAAGGGCCCAAGTTGGCCCAAGCCTGCTAAAGAGTTGCTATAAATAGGAAACCAAAGCTCACTACGAGGAGGCAAGGACCACGGCTAGGCCTTTCCTGTTGCCAGGCAACGAGATGCCAGGCTAGGAAGGAGGCTGCCCAAAAGAGAGGCCCGGATGTCACCTCAGGGACACGGAAAGCGAAGTCCCGGATGCAGCCTCCCCGTCCCTGCCCTCCTGTACCTGCTGCAGACGGAGGCTGGAAGCCAAGCCAGGCGGCAGGTGCAGGAAGCAGTCCCGGGCGCCGCTCAAGGAGACAGTGGCGGCGGCGGCGGCCACCCCAGGCCCGCCCGCCCCCCACATGGCGGCCTCCAAGGCGGGCTGGGTGTCACACGAGTGGGCCGCCGAGCTCCTCTTCCGGCTTCTCCGCTCAGGCCAATGACATCCAGAGGACTCCTTCCAGCCCGTCGCTTGTGATTGGCTTTGCTCCGCTCCGGGGGAGGAGCCAATGAAAGCGGGCCATCCGATTGGTGGTCTGTGACAGAATGATGTTTACAACTTGCCTCCCGTTCCTCGCTTGTGATTGGCTGGGGCGCTTCACCCCCCCATCTAATCCTTTCCTCCAATACCGCTCGCCTCTGGGGCGGGATCAACGCAAGCTCATCACTGGATTGGTTGTTGTTGACGGGCGGAAGAAGCCGGAGCATGAGCGGGTCGGAGGGAAAAAATGGCGACTGAGAAGAGCAGAGGCGGTGAAGTCGGGGGCGCCCACCAGCACCACGCGCAGCTGGGCATCTGCGCTTCGCGGGCCAAGTATCGCGAGGGGCGCCGTCCCCGCGCTGTGAAGGTGAAACGCCATCCATTCTACGCGCAGCACAGCCACACCGAAGCATTGGAGCGGTTTGGCACCGCTTTCGTTGGCATGGCTCAAGGCGATGGGATCATGGGAGTTGTAGTTGGCACTAGAATTGAATTTTATCTCTCACACAAGACTACAAACCCCAGAATTCTGTAGCACTAAGCCATGGGGGTTAAAGCGGTGTCAAACTGTTATATCTCTGCAGTATGCTTGCGCCCCTAATTTCTAAATGTAGTGTTTACTAATCCCTGGCCTTCCCAAGTTAGAATCATAGAGTTGGAAGAGGCCTCCTGGGCCATCCAGTCCAACCCCCTGCCAAGAAGCAGGAATATTGCATTCAAAGCACCCCCGACAGATGGCCATCTAGCCTCTGTTTAAAAGCTTCCAAAGAAGGAGCCTCCACCACACTCTGGGGCAGAGAGTTCCACTGCTGAACGGCTCTCACAGTCAGGAAGTTCTTCCTCATGTTCAGATGGAATCTCCTTTCTTGTAGCTTGAAGCCATTGTTCCGCGTCCTAGTCTCCAGGGCAGCAGAAAACAAGTTCGCTTCCTCCTCCCTATGACTTCATCTCACATATTTATACATGGCTATCATGTCTCCTCTCAGCCTTCTCTTCTTAAGGCTAAACATGCCCAGCTCTTTAAGCCACTCCTCATAGGGCTTGTTCTCCAGAACCTTGATCATTTTAGTCGCCCTCCTCTGGACACATTCCAGGTTGTTAATATCTCTCTTCAATATCTCCCAGAACTGGACACAGTGTTCCAGATGTTGTCTGACCAAGGGAGAATAGCATTACTTCACTGGATCTAGACACTATAGGAAAGGGCCTGAGGCTTTAGGAACTGTGGGAGTTGGACTCCAAAATACCCACAGGGCCAAAGTTTGCCCAGGTCTTCTAAAGAGTTGCTATAAGTGGGAAACGAAAGGTCACTACGAGAAGGCAAGGATAACTGCTAGGCCCTTCCTGTTGCCATGGCAACAAGATGCCAGGCTAGGAAGGAGGCTGCCCAAAAGTTTGCCCATGCCTGGTCTTAGGTCTGGGTATGAATCATGTCCACCGTCTTCACCTTAGCATTAGGATTCAGTGCTATCTGTGTTTTGGTGACTAGCTGTGAGCTGTATCACACTATATGATATTTATTGTTGAAAGTTTTCATGGGTGGAATCACTGGGTTGTTGTTGGTTTTTTCCGGCTATATGGCCATGTTCTAGAAGCATTCCCTCCTGATGTTTCGCCTGCATCTATGGCAAGCATCCTCAGAGGTTGTGAGGTCTGTTGGAACTAGGATATTTATTTATCATATCAAAAGCAAACCGAGGGTACAGCTGTAATGTAATTAAAAAAACAACAGAAGAGTTAAAAAACTTGGCATTATACTGTTAGAGACCCTAATTTGGGACTTAATACTAAGGTCTAGGCCACGGGAGGCGCAAGGAAAGAGGCAGTCCCAGGAGGAAGATCAAAAGCAAAGTTTTATTCTTTCATGATCATGAAGGAGTCGGACAGTCGTGTAGGACACGCGCAGGCGCCCACACTTCATAAGGACTGCCGCGCCTCCTTGACAAAAGCAAAGCTTTTATATAGTCTGGTAAACAAGAGTATTTTTGTCATGGAAAGTTACCCGGTGGCGCAGTGGGTTAAACCCCTGTGCCGGCAGGACTGAAGACCGACAGGTCGCAGGTTCGAATCCAGGGAGAGGCAGATGAGCTCCCTCTGTCGGCTCCAGCTCCTCATGCAGGGACATGAGAGAAGCCTCCCACAAGGAGGATAAAAACATCAAATCATCTGGGCGTCCCCTGGGCAACGTCCTTGCAGACGGCCAATTCTCTCACACCAGAAGTGACTTGCAGTTTCTCAAGTCGCTCCTGACATGACAAACAAACAAACAAAAAGGTGTCTTTACTTCTGCTCCTCTTAGTCTCTCTCCTATCAATAGTTCAAAACATAGGTTTGTGCACTTTGCCTGGTTTCCTGTTGTTCTCAAGGTGTTAGGCTGTCAAAACCACAATTTGTTCTCTACTTGCAGACTTCGGTGTCGCGCCAAACCGCAAACCAATTTCCTATATAGCTGAGCATTTAGCAACTTAATAGTTTTCTTATACTTATTCCTCCTTCAATACTAAATGTCCTTTGACCAGTAGCTGGCCACTTGGAGTACCTCTAGTGTTGCTGTAAAAAGATCCTCCTTTGTGCGTGGGGCAGGACTCAGGCTGCATTGTAATACATGGTCTGTGCTTTGCTCTTCTCCGCACTCGCATGTCATGAACTCCACTTTGTAGCCCCATCTCTTAAGGTTGGCTCTGCACCTCGTGCCAGAGCGCAGTCTGTTCAGTGCCTTCCAGGTTGCCTAATCTTCTGTGTGCCCAGGGGTGAAGTCTCTCATTGGGTATCAGCGGAGGCTTGAGATTCTGGATCTTAGCCTGCCACTTTTGGACTCTTGATTGCTGAAGTGTTCCTGCAAGTATCTCTGTAGATCTTAAAAATTTTCCTTGATTTAGCGTTGGCGTGCTAGTTGATATCTGAACAGAGGATGAGCTGGAGATGTCACTGCCTTGGTCCTTTCATTACTGGCTGCTACTTCCCAGCAGATACGAGATGGTAAAGTACCAGCTAAGCAGTGTAATTTCTCCAGCAGTTCTGGGTGTAGGCGTCCTGTGATAATGCAGCACGTTTCATTAAGAGCCACATCTACTGTTTTAACGTGGTGTGATATATTCCACACTGGGCATGCATATTCAGCAGCAAAGCACAAGGCCATGAGACATGGGAGAAGCCTCCCCGCAGGATTGGGTTTCATAGGGTATAAGTATTACAATTAAAGTGTAATCTTGGTGCTAAATAATGTAGTGAAACAAAGCCTTAAGTTGTTATCTAAGGAGGATAATAATGTTTGTATTTCTGGCCCTCCCAAATCGCAGAAGGCCTAAGCAGCTTGTTCAATGCCAGGGATTCTGGGAGATGAAGTCCCAAATACCTGGAGGGCCACAAGCTTGACGCCTCTGTTCTAAAGAAATACTATTGTACTGGTAGAATCTTTTTTTTTAGATTTGTAAACAATCAATTTCAAATTGGGTTTAAAATTGTCGCCTTGTGTCTTCAAGTTATTTCTCTATTATGCCAATCCCAAGGAATATCATAGAGTTTTCTTGGCAAGATTTGTTTTGAAGGGTTTGCTTTTGTCATCTTCTGTGACATGTTTCCTATAGCCTATTACAGTATCCTAATAGGTCAGCCCCCTCCCTCCTGACCTTCAGGAAGAAAGTTAAATCTTGATTTTGGAACCATGCGTTTGCACAATGACTTCTAGTGCAACAATGTTTCAGTGCAATAATGAACAATTCAAATGAAAATGTTTAATGTATGTTAAATGTACATGTATATTAATGTGATTTTAATGTATATGTTGTTTTATTTTCATATGTACTTTAGGCATTGAATTGTGCCTCTGTTATAAGCCGCCCTGAGTCCCCTTCGGGGTGAGAAGGGTGGGATATAAATGTTGTAAATAAATCAATAATACTATTTTCAAAATTTATGTTTGATATTGTGTGTTTACAAGTTGGGTTTGAGTCAGTTTCAGTGTCACACATTCTAAATTAGCTGTACTAGTTGTATTAGAACATGGCTTTACAATTTGAACATCCAGTTTAGGTTCCTATTGTTCTAAAACAGAAAATCGTTATGACTTGCTTCACACTTCCAGTCCCTGCGATCAACATATATTTTCACACTTACATTTCAAAGAAGCAGATATTTGAGATTGGTGTCATTATTACAGAATAAGTGTTAACATGGCTATGTTTTCCAGGTATATACTGTCAATTTAGAATCTCGATATCTCTTAATACAAGGAGTCCCTGCCTTGGGCGTTATGAAAGAATTAGTGGAGCAATTTGCTTTGTATGGTGCCATTGAAGAATATCATCCATTAGATGACTATCCGGCTGAAGAATTTACAGAAGTTTACCTCATCAAGTTTCAAAAAATACAGAGCGCAAGGTATTTCTAATTTGGGGGTGATAGCATGTATTCATTTGCTCACAGAATCCTTGGTTGTTTAATGTTGAGTGTTTCATGAAATACCACAATACTTGTGTGAAACGAACAATGCTGTTTTTGTAATGTCATTCATTATTTTAACTGTTTCTTATTACAAAAATGATTAGTAACTGTATTTTTTGACTGTTAACATCCTCTTTCTCAGGTTAGCCAAAAGAAAGCTGGATGAACGGTCTTTCTTTGGCAGTTTGCTGCATGTCTGCTATGCTCCAGAATTTGAAAGTGTACAAGAAACTAGAGAGAAACTACAAGACAGAAGGAAATATATAGCAAGGGCAACCAATAACAAAGGTTTGTGACTATACATTTCTTTGGAAGTTTTGTTGGTTTGTATATTCTAGTAAAATATGAATCTGTGGAGTATTCTTCCACATCTATGGCGGTGTGATAAACTACTGGGTTCACACAGGAGGAAAAGAAAGGGCTGGAAAACGAAGGCATATGTAGACTGAAATATCTTTTTTTAAACAAGAGAGATATTTTTGGCATTGACTAGAAATGGTATTTGACTCTGTTGTATATATCCTTCATATCCAGTCATTCTGGTTCCTACCATGATACTGAACTGAAATTAAGGTGACATTAAATGCATCTTTGCACTTAAAAAAACTTTTGAAAATGGTTCCTAAGGACTGTAGCAGTGGAGGTTAGCTCTCCCTAACACAAGGCAGGCAAAGCATGCAAGGAACTACATGTAATATAAAGGTTGTGTTTTTGCCCATGACTGCTCTAGACCAGGGCTTTTTAAACCTTTTCCACTCATGTCCCCTTTCCATCCAACAAATTTTTAGATGACCCTAGGTATATAAAAGAGGTATAAAAATCACACATTAATAGTAATCAGCATTTGCAAGGCTTGCAAAACAGGCAGATTTTCCTTTTTGTGGTGTACATCTGAAGCATTTTCACTGATTTTTATACGAGTTGTTTAAGAAGTTTAAGAAATATACTGATCAATTGAGTAAAGGTTCCTGTCTAGTAGATTACAAATATAATCCTCCTAGAGATAAAGTTTGTAGTCTAGGGTATATAAATGCAAGGAAACTCCCAGAATATTTTATGATGCTTGGCAAAATGAATTGGGGCTGCCTTAGGTTTCTTCCCTTCTGAAAAAACCTGGGCATATAGTAAAGTTGCATTTAGAGATTATATACTACAAAAGGGAGTCCCTGGTGGTGCAGCGGGTTAAACTGCTGAGCTGCTGAACTTGCTGACTGAAAGGTCAGCGGTTCGAATCCAGGGAGCGGGGTGAGCTCCCGCTGTTAGCCCCAGATTCTTTCAGCCTAGTAGTTGGAAAATATGCAAATGTGAGTAGATCAATAGGTACCACTTTGGCGGGAAGGTAACAGTGCTCCATGCAGTCATGCTGGCCACATGACCTTGGAGGTGTCTACAGACAACGCCAGCTCTTCAGCTTAGAAATGGAGATGAGCACTACCCTTCAGAGTCGAAGACGACTAGACTTAATATCAAGGGGAAACTTTTATTATTATTATTATTATTATTATTATT